>NW_026948267.1:0-152692 GCF_963921235.1 Mobula hypostoma | reverse complement strand
TAGAGTGGATGTGGAGAGGATGTTTCCTATCGTGGGGGAGTCTCGGACCAGAGGACACTGATAGAGTGGATGTGGAGAGGATGTTTCCTATAGTGGGGGAGTCTAGGACCAGAGGACACAGATAGAGTGGATGTGGAGAGGATGATTCCTGTAGTGGGGGAGTCTAGGACCAGAGGACACAGATAGAGTGGATGTGGAGAGGATGTTTCCTATAGTGGGGGAGACTGGGACCAGAGGACACAGATAGAGTGGATGTGGAGAGGATGTTTCCTATAGTCGGGGAGTCCAGGACCAGAGGACACAGATAGGGTGGATGTGGAGAGGATGTTTCCTATAGTGGGGGAGTCTGGGACCAGAGGACACAGATAGAGTGGATGTGGAGAGGATGTTTCCTGTAGTGGGGGAGTCTGGGACCAGAGGACACTGATAGAGTGGATGTGGAGAGGATGTTTCCTATCGTGGGGGAGTCTCGGACCAGAGGACACAGATAGAGTGGATCTGGAGAGGGTGTTTCCTGTAGTGGGGGAGTCTGGGACCAGAGGACACAGATAGAGTGGATGTGGAGAGGATGTTTCCTGTAGTGGGGGAGTCTAGGACCAGAGGACACAGATAGAGTGGATGTGGAGAGGATGTTTCCTATAGTGGGGAAGTCTGGGACCAGAGGACACAGATAGAGTGGATGTGGAGAGGATGTTTCCTATCGTGGGGGAGTCTCGGACCAGAGGACACAGATAGAGTGGATCTGGAGAGGGTGTTTCCTGTAGTGGGGGAGTCTGGGACCAGAGGACACAGATAGAGTGGATGTGGAGAGGATGTTTCCTGTAGTGGGGGAGTCTAGGACCAGAGGACACAGATAGAGTGGATGTGGAGAGGATGTTTCCTATAGTGGGGAAGTCTGGGACCAGAGGACACAGATAGAGTGGATGTGGAGAGGATGTTTCCTATAGTGGGGGAGTCTAGGACCAGAGGACACAGATAGAGTGGACGTGGAGAGGATGTTTCCTGTAATGGGGGGGTCTAGGACCAGAGGACACAGATAGAGTGGATGTGGAGAGGATGTTTCCTGTAGTGGGGGAGTCTAGGACCAGAGGACACAGATAGAGTGGATGTGGAGAGGATGTTTCCTGTAGTGGGGGGAGGATGTTTCCTATCGTGATGGAGTCTAGGACCAGAGGACACAGATAGAGTGGATGTGGAGAGGATGTTTCCTGTAGTGGGGGAGTCTAGGACCAGAGGACACAGATAGAGTGGATGTGGAGAGGATGTTTCCTGTAGTCGGGGAGTCTAGGACCAGAGGACACAGATAGAGTGGATGTGGACAGGATGTTTCCTGTAGTGGGGGAGCCTAGGACCAGAGGACACAGATAGAGTGTATGTGGAGAGGATGTTTCCTGTAGTGGGGGAGTCTAGGACCAGAGGACACAGATAGAGTGGATGTGGAGAGGATGTTTCCTGTAGTCGGGAAGTCTAGGACCAGAGGACACAGATAGAGTGGATGTGGACAGGATGTTTCCTGTAGTGGGGGAGCCTAAGACCAGAGGACACAGATAGAGTGGATGTGGAGAGGATGTTTCCTGTAGTGGGGGAGTCTGGGACCAGAGGACACTGATAGAGTGGATGTGGAGAGGATGTTTCCTATAGTGGGGGAGACTGGGACCAGAGGACACAGATAGAGTGGATGTGGAGAGGATGTTTCCTATAGTCGGGGAGTCCAGGACCAGAGGACACAGATAGGGTGGATGTGGAGAGGATGTTTCCTATAGTGGGGGAGTCTGGGACCAGAGGACACAGATAGAGTGGATGTGGAGAGGATGTTTCCTGTAGTGGGGGAGTCTGGGACCAGAGGACACTGATAGAGTGGATGTGGAGAGGATGTTTCCTATCGTGGGGGAGTCTCGGACCAGAGGACACAGATAGAGTGGATCTGGAGAGGGTGTTTCCTGTAGTGGGGGAGTCTGGGACCAGAGGACACAGATAGAGTGGATGTGGAGAGGATGTTTCCTGTAGTGGGGGAGTCTAGGACCAGAGGACACAGATAGAGTGGATGTGGAGAGGATGTTTCCTATAGTGGGGAAGTCTGGGACCAGAGGACACAGATAGAGTGGATGTGGAGAGGATGTTTCCTATCGTGGGGGAGTCTCGGACCAGAGGACACAGATAGAGTGGATCTGGAGAGGGTGTTTCCTGTAGTGGGGGAGTCTGGGACCAGAGGACACAGATAGAGTGGATGTGGAGAGGATGTTTCCTGTAGTGGGGGAGTCTAGGACCACAGGACACCGATAGAGTAGATTTGGAGAGGATGTTTCCTACGGTGTGGGAGTCTGGGATCAGAGGACACAGATAGACTGGATGTGGAGAGGATGTTTCCTATAGTGGGGGAGTCTAGGACCAGAGGACACAGATAGAGTGGATGTGGAGAGGATGTTTCCTGTAATGGGGGGGTCTAGGACCAGAGGACACAGATAGAGTGGATGTGGAGAGGATGTTTCCTGTAGTGGGGGAGTCTAGGACCAGAGGACACAGATAGAGTGGATGTGGAGAGGATGTTTCCTGTAGTGGGGGGAGGATGTTTCCTATCGTGATGGAGTCTAGGACCAGAGGACACAGATAGAGTGGATGTGGAGAGGATGTTTCCTGTAGTGGGGGAGTCTAGGACCAGAGGACACAGATAGAGTGGATGTGGAGAGGATGTTTCCTGTAGTCGGGGAGTCTAGGACCAGAGGACACAGATAGAGTGGATGTGGAGAGGATGTTTCCTGTAGTGGGGGAGTCTAGGACCAGAGGACACTGATAGAGTGGATGTGGAGAGGATGTTTCCTGTAGTGGGGGGAGTCTGGGACCAGAGGACACAGATAGAGTGGATGTGGAGAGGATGTTTCCTGTAATGGGGGAGTCTAGGACCAGAGGACACAGATAGAGTGGATGTGGAGAGGATGTTTCCTATAGTGGGGGAGTCTAGGACCAGAGGACACAGATAGAGTGGATGTGGAGAGGATGTTTCCTATAGTCGGGGAGTCTAGGACCAGAGGACACAGATAGAGTGGATGTGGAGAGGATGTTTCCTGTAGTGGGGGAGTCTGGGACCAGAAGGTACAGATAGAGTGGATGTGGAGAGGATGTTTCCTATCGTGGGGGAGTCTCGGACCAGAGGACACTGATAGAGTGGATGTGGAGAGGATGTTTCCTATAGTGGGGGAGTCTAGGACCAGAGGACACAGATAGAGTGGATGTGGAGAGGATGATTCCTGTAGTGGGGGAGTCTAGGACCAGAGGACACAGATAGAGTGGATGTGGAGAGGATGTTTCCTATAGTGGGGGAGACTGGGACCAGAGGACACAGATAGAGTGGATGTGGAGAGGATGTTTCCTATAGTCGGGGAGTCCAGGACCAGAGGACACAGATAGGGTGGATGTGGAGGGGATGTTTCCTGTAGTGGGGGAGTCTAGGACCAGAGGACACAGATAGAGTGGATGTGGAGAGGATGTTTCCTGTAGTGGGGGGAGTCTGGGACCAGAGGACACAGATAGAGTGGATGTGGAGAGGATGTTTCCTGTAGTGGGGGAGTCTAGGACCAGAGGACACAGATAGAGTGGATGTGGAGAGGATGTTTCCTATCGTGGGGGAGTCTCGGACCAGAGGACACTGATAGAGTGGATGTGGAGAGGATGTTTCCTATAGTGGGGGAGTCTAGGACCAGAGGACACAGATAGAGTGGATGTGGAGAGGATGTTTCCTGTAGTGGGGGAGTCTAGGACCAGAGGACACAGATAGAGTGGATGTGGAGAGGATGTTTCCTATAGTGGGGGAGACTGGGACCAGAGGACACAGATAGAGTGGATGTGGAGAGGATGTTTCCTATAGTCGGGGAGTCAAGGACCAGAGGACACAGATAGGGTGGATGTGGAGAGGATGTTTCCTATAGTGGGGGAGTCTGGGACCAGAGGACACAGATAGAGTGGATGTGGAGAGGATGTTTCCTATAGTGGGGGAGTCTGGGACCAGAGGACACTGATAGAGTGGATGTGGAGAGGATGTTTCCTATCGTGGGGGAGTCTCGGACCAGAGGACACAGATAGAGTGGATGTGGAGAGGGTGTTTCCTGTAGTGGGGGAGTCTGGGACCAGAGGACACAGATAGAGTGGATGTGGAGAGGATGTTTCCTGTAGTGGGGGAGTCTAGGACCAGAGGACACAGATAGAGTGGATGTGGAGAGGATGTTTCCTATAGTGGGGAAGTCTGGGACCAGAGGACACAGATAGAGTGGATGTGGAGAGGATGTTTCCTATCGTGGGGGAGTCTCGGACCAGAGGACACAGATAGAGTGGATGTGGAGAGGGTGTTTCCTGTAGTGGGGGAGTCTGGGACCAGAGGACACAGATAGAGTGGATGTGGAGAGGATGTTTCCTGTAGTGGGGGAGTCTAGGACCAGAGGACACAGATAGAGTGGATGTGGAGAGGATGTTTCCTATAGTGGGGAAGTCTGGGACCAGAGGACACAGATAGAGTGGATGTGGAGAGGATGTTTCCTATAGTGGGGGAGTCTAGGACCAGAGGACACAGATAGAGTGGATGTGGAGAGGATGTTTCCTGTAGTGGGGGGGTCTAGGACCAGAGGACACAGATAGAGTGGATGTGGAGAGGATGTTTCCTGTAGTGGGGGAGTCTAGGACCAGAGGACACAGATAGAGTGGATGTGGAGAGGATGTTTCCTGTAGTGGGGGGAGGATGTTTCCTATCGTGATGGAGTCTAGGACCAGAGGACACAGATAGAGTGGATGTGGAGAGGATGTTTCCTGTAGTGGGGGAGTCTAGGACCAGAGGACACAGATAGAGTGGAGGTGGAGAGGATGTTTCCTGTAGTCGGGGAGTCTAGGACCAGAGGACACAGATAGAGTGGATGTGGACAGGATGTTTCCTGTAGTGGGGGAGCCTAGGACCAGAGGACACAGATAGAGTGTATGTGGAGAGGATGTTTCCTGTAGTCGGGAAGTCTAGGACCAGAGGACACAGATAGAGTGGATGTGGACAGGATGTTTCCTGTAGTGGGGGAGCCTAAGACCAGAGGACACAGATAGAGTGGATGTGGAGAGGATGTTTCCTGTAGTGGGGGAGTCTGGGACCAGAGGACACTGATAGAGTGGATGTGGAGAGGATGTTTCCTATCGTGGGGGAGTCTCGGACCAGAGGACACAGATAGAGTGGATGTGGAGAGGGTGTTTCCTATAGTGGGGGAGTCTGGGACCAGAGGACACAGATAGAGTGGATGTGGAGAGGGTGTTTCCTGTAGTGGGGGAGTCTGGGACCAGAGGACACAGATAGAGTGGATGTGGAGAGGATGTTTCCTGTAGTGGGGGAGTCTAGGACCAGAGGACACAGATAGAGTGGATGTGGAGAGGATGTTTCCTGTAGTGGGGGAGTCTAGGACCAGAGGACACAGATAGAGTGGATGTGGAGAGGATGTTTCCTGTAGTGGGGGGAGGATGTTTCCTATCGTGATGGAGTCTAGGACCAGAGGACACAGATAGAGTGGATGTGGAGAGGATGTTTCCTGTAGTGGGGGAGTCTAGGACCAGAGGACACAGATAGAGTGGATGTGGAGAGGATGTTTCCTGTAGTCGGGGAGTCTAGGACCAGAGGACACAGATAGAGTGGATGTGGACAGGATGTTTCCTGTAGTGGGGGAGCCTAGGACCAGAGGACACAGATAGAGTGGATGTGGAGAGGATGTTTCCTGTAGTGGGGGAGTCTAGGACCAGAGGACACAGATAGAGTGGATGTGGAGAGGATGTTTCCTGTAGTGGGGGAGTCTAGGACCAGAGGACACAGATAGAGTGGATGTGGACAGGATGTTTCCTGTAGTGGGGGAGCCTAAGACCAGAGGACACAGATAGAGTGGATGTGGAGAGGATGTTTCCTGTAGTGGGGGAGTCTGGGACCAGAGGACACTGATAGAGTGGATGTGGAGAGGATGTTTCCTATCGTGGGGGAGTCTCGGACCAGAGGACACAGATAGAGTGGATGTGGAGAGGGTGTTTCCTATAGTGGGGGAGTCTGGGACCAGAGGACACAGATAGAGTGGATGTGGAGAGGATGTTTCCTATCGTGGGGGAGTCTCGGACCAGAGGACACTGATAGAGTGGATGTGGAGAGGATGTTTCCTATAGTGGGGGAGTCTAGGACCAGAGGACACAGATAGAGTGGATGTGGAGAGGATGATTCCTGTAGTGGGGGAGTCTAGGACCAGAGGACACAGATAGAGTGGATGTGGAGAGGATGTTTCCTGTAGTGGGGGAGTCTAGGACCAGAGGACACAGATAGAGTGGATGTGGAGAGGATGTTTCCTGTAGTGGGGGAGTCTGGGACCAGAGGACACAGATAGAGTGGATGTGGAGAGGATGTTTCCTGTAGTGGGGGAGTCTAGGACCAGAGGACACAGATAGAGTGGATGTGGAGAGGATGTTTCCTGTAGTGGGGGAGTCTGTGACCAGAGGACACAGATAGAGTGGATGTGGAGAGATGTTTCCTGTAGTGGGGGGAGTCTAGGACCAGAGGACACAGATAGAGTGGATGTGGAGAGGATGTTTCCTGTAGTGGGGGAGTCTGGGACCAGAGGACACAGATAGAGTGGATGTGGAGAGGATGTTTCCTGTAGTGGGGGAGTCTAGGACCAGAGGACACAGATAGAGTGGATGTGGAGAGGATGTTTCCTGTAGTGGGGGAGTCTGGGACCAGAGGACACAGATAGAGTGGATGTGGAGAGGATGTTTCCTGTAGTGGGGGAGTCTCAGACCAGAGGACACAGATAGAGTGGATGTGGAGAGGATGTTTCCTATAGTGGGGGAGTCTGGGACCAGAGGACACAGATAGAGTGGATGTGGAGAGGATGTTTCCTATAGTGGGGGAGTCTAGGACCAGAGGACACAGATAGAGTGGATGTGGAGAGGATGTTTCCTGTAGTGGGGGAGTCTAGGACCAGAGGACACAGATAGAGTGGATGTGGAGAGGATGTTTCCTGTAGTGGGGGAGTCTAGGACCAGAGGACACAGATAGAGTGGATGTGGAGAGGATGTTTCCTGTAGTGGGGGAGTCTGGGACCAGAGGACACAGATAGAGTGGATGTGGAGAGGATGTTTCCTGTAGTGGGGGAGTCTAGGACCAGAGGACACAGATAGAGTGGATGTGGAGAGGATGTTTCCCATAGTGGGGGAGTCCAGGACCAGAGGACACAGATAGAGTGGATGTGGAGAGGATGTTTCCTGTAGTGGGGGGAGTCTGGGACCAGAGGACACAGATAGAGTGGATGTGGAGAGGATGTTTCCTGTAGTGGGGGAGTCTAGGACCAGAGGACACAGATAGAGTGGATGTGGAGAGGATGTTTCCGGTAGTGGGGGAGTCTAGGACCAGAGGACACAGATAGAGTGGATGTGGAGAGGATGTTTCCTGTAGTGGGGGAGTCTAGGACCAGAGGACACAGATAGAGTGGATGTGGAGAGGATGTTTCCTGTAGTCGGGGAGTCTAGGACCAGAGGACACAGATAGAGTGGATGTGGACAGGATGTTTCCTGTAGTGGGGGAGCCTAAGACCAGAGGACACAGATAGAGTGGATGTGGAGAGGATGTTTCCTATAGTGGGGAGTCTAGGACCAGAGGACACAGATAGAGTGGATGTGGAGAGGATGTTTCCTGTAGTGGGGGAGTCTGGGACCAGAGGACACTGATGGAGTGGATGTGGAGAGGATGTTTCCTATCGTGGGGGAGTCTCGGACCAGAGGACACAGATAGAGTGGATGTGGAGAGGATGTTTCCTATAGTCGGGGAGTCTAGGACCAGAGGACACAGATAGAGTGGATGTGGAGAGGATGTTTCCTATAGTGGGGGAGTCTGGGACCAGAGGACACAGATAGAGTGGATGTGGAGAGGATGTTTCCTGTAGTGGGGGAGTCTGGGACCAGAGGACACAGATAGAGTGGATGTGGAGAGGATGTTTCCTGTAGTGGGGGAGTCTAGGACCAGAGGACACAGATAGAGTGGATGTGGAGAGGATGTTTCCTGTAGTGGGGGAGTCTGGGACCAGAGGACACAGATAGAGTGGATGTGGAGAGGATGTTTCCTGTAGTGGGGGAGTCTAGGACCAGAGGACACAGATAGAGTGGATGTGGAGAGGATGTTTCCTGTAGTGGGGGAGTCTGGGACCAGAGGACACAGATAGAGTGGATGTGGAGAGGATGTTTCCTGTAGTGGGGGAGTCTAGGACCAGAGGACACAGATAGAGTGGATGTGGAGAGGATGTTTCCTATAGTGGGGGAGTCTGGGACCAGAGGACACAGATAGAGTGGATGTGGAGAGGATGTTTCCTATAGTGGGGGAGTCTAGGACCAGAGGACACAGATAGAGTGGATGTGGAGAGGATGTTTCCTGTAGTGGGGGAGTCTAGGACCAGAGGACACAGATAGAGTGGATGTGGAGAGGATGTTTCCTGTAGTGGGGGAGTCTAGGACCAGAGGACACAGATAGAGTGGATGTGGAGAGGATGTTTCCTGTAGTGGGGGAGTCTGGGACCAGAGGACACAGATAGAGTGGATGTGGAGAGGATGTTTCCTGTAGTGGGGGAGTCTAGGACCAGAGGACACAGATAGAGTGGATGTGGAGAGGATGTTTCCCATAGTGGGGGAGTCCAGGACCAGAGGACACAGATAGAGTGGATGTGGAGAGGATGTTTCCTGTAGTGGGGGAGTCTGGGACCAGAGGACACAGATAGAGTGGATGTGGAGAGGATGTTTCCTGTAGTGGGGGAGTCTAGGACCAGAGGACACAGATAGAGTGGATGTGGAGAGGATGTTTCCTGTAGTGGGGGAGTCTAGGACCAGAGGACACTGATAGAGTGGATGTGGAGAGGATGTTTCCTGTAGTGGGGGAGTCTGGGACCAGAGGACACAGATAGAGTGGATGTGGAGAGGATGTTTCCTGTAGTGGGGGAGTCTAGGACCAGAGGACACAGATAGAGTGGATGTGGAGAGGATGTTTCCTATAGTGGGGGAGTCTAGGACCAGAGGACACAGATAGAGTGGATGTGGAGAGGATGTTTCCTGTAGTGGGGGAGTCTGGGACCAGAGGACACAGATAGAGTGGATGTGGAGAGGATGTTTCCTGTAGTGGGGGGAGTCTAGGACCAGAGGACACAGATAGAGTGGATGTGGAGAGGATGTTTCCTGTAGTGGGGGAGCCTAGGACCAGAGGACACAGATAGAGTGGATGTGGAGAGGATGTTTCCTGTAGTGGGGGAGTCTAGGACCAGAGGACACAGATAGAGTGGATGTGGAGAGGATGTTTCCTGTAGTCGGGGAGTCTAGGACCAGAGGACACAGATAGAGTGGATGTGGACAGGATGTTTCCTGTAGTGGGGGAGCCTAAGACCAGAGGACACAGATAGAGTGGATGTGGAGAGGATGTTTCCTATAGTGGGGGAGTCTAGGACCAGAGGACACAGATAGAGTGGATGTGGAGAGGATGTTTCCTGTAGTGGGGGAGTCTAGGACCAGAGGACACAGATAGAGTGGATGTGGAGAGGATGTTTCCTATAGTGGGGAAGTCTGGGACCAGAGGACACAGATAGAGTGGATGTGGAGAGGATGTTTCCTATAGTGGGGGAGTCTAGGACCAGAGGACACAGATAGAGTGGATGTGGAGAGGATGTTTCCTGTAGTGGGGGGGTCTAGGACCAGAGGACACAGATAGAGTGGATGTGGAGAGGATGTTTCCTGTAGTGGGGGAGTCTAGGACCAGAGGACACAGATAGAGTGGATGTGGAGAGGATGTTTCCTGTAGTGGGGGGAGGATGTTTCCTATCGTGATGGAGTCTAGGACCAGAGGACACAGATAGAGTGGATGTGGAGAGGATGTTTCCTGTAGTGGGGGAGTCTAGGACCAGAGGACACAGATAGAGTGGATGTGGAGAGGATGTTTCCTGTAGTCGGGGAGTCTAGGACCAGAGGACACAGATAGAGTGGATGTGGACAGGATGTTTCCTGTAGTGGGGGAGCCTAGGACCAGAGGACACAGATAGAGTGGATGTGGAGAGGATGTTTCCTGTAGTGGGGGAGTCTAGGACCAGAGGACACAGATAGAGTGGATGTGGAGAGGATGTTTCCTGTAGTCGGGAAGTCTAGGACCAGAGGACACAGATAGAGTGGATGTGGAGAGGATGTTTCCTGTAGTGGGGGAGTCTAGGACCAGAGGACACAGATAGAGTGGATGTGGAGAGGATGTTTCCTGTAGTGGGGGAGTCTGGGACCAGAGGACACTGATAGAGTGGATGTGGAGAGGATGTTTCCTATCGTGGGGGAGTCTCGGACCAGAGGACACAGATAGAGTGGATGTGGAGAGGGTGTTTCCTATAGTGGGGGAGTCTGGGACCAGAGGACACAGATAGAGTGGATGTGGAGAGGATGTTTCCTATAGTGGGGGAGTCTCGGACCAGAGGACACTGATAGAGTGGATGTGGAGAGGATGTTTCCTATAGTGGGGGAGTCTAGGACCAGAGGACACAGATAGAGTGGATGTGGAGAGGATGTTTCCTGTAGTGGGGGAGTCTAGGACCAGAGGACACAGATAGAGTGGATGTGGAGAGGATGTTTCCTGTAGTGGGGGAGTCTAGGACCAGAGGACACAGATAGAGTGGATGTGGAGAGGATGTTTCCTGTAGTGGGGGAGTCTGGGACCAGAGGACACAGATAGAGTGGATGTGGAGAGGATGTTTCCTGTAGTGGGGGAGTCTAGGACCAGAGGACACAGATAGAGTGGATGTGGAGAGGATGTTTCCTGTAGTGGGGGAGTCTGGGACCAGAGGACACAGATAGAGTGGATGTGGAGAGGATGTTTCCTGTAGTGGGGGAGTCTAGGACCAGAGGACACAGATAGAGTGGATGTGGAGAGGATGTTTCCTGTAGTGGGGGAGTCTGGGACCAGAGGACACAGATAGAGTGGATGTGGAGAGGATGTTTCCTGTAGTGGGGGAGTCTAGGACCAGAGGACACAGATAGAGTGGATGTGGAGAGGATGTTTCCTGTAGTGGGGGAGTCTGGGACCAGAGGACACAGATAGAGTGGATGTGGAGAGGATGTTTCCTGTAGTGGGGGAGTCTCAGACCAGAGGACACAGATAGAGTGGATGTGGAGAGGATGTTTCCTATAGTGGGGGAGTCTGGGACCAGAGGACACAGATAGAGTGGATGTGGAGAGGATGTTTCCTATAGTGGGGGAGTCTCGGACCAGAGGACACAGATAGAGTGGATGTGGAGAGGATGTTTCCTGTAGTGGGGGAGTCTAGGACCAGAGGACACAGATAGAGTGGATGTGGAGAGGATGTTTCCTGTAGTGGGGGAGTCTAGGACCAGAGGACACAGATAGAGTGGATGTGGAGAGGATGTTTCCTGTAGTGGGGGAGTCTGGGACCAGAGGACACAGATAGAGTGGATGTGGAGAGGATGTTTCCTGTAGTGGGGGAGTCTAGGACCAGAGGACACAGATAGAGTGGATGTGGAGAGGATGTTTCCCATAGTGGGGGAGTCCAGGACCAGAGGACACAGATAGAGTGGATGTGGAGAGGATGTTTCCTGTAGTGGGGGAGTCTGGGACCAGAGGACACAGATAGAGTGGATGTGGAGAGGATGTTTCCTGTAGTGGGGGAGTCTAGGACCAGAGGACACAGATAGAGTGGATGTGGAGAGGATGTTTCCTGTAGTGGGGGAGTCTAGGACCAGAGGACACTGATAGAGTGGATGTGGAGAGGATGTTTCCTGTAGTGGGGGAGTCTGGGACCAGAGGACACAGATAGAGTGGATGTGGAGAGGATGTTTCCTGTAATGGGGGAGTCTAGGACCAGAGGACACAGATAGAGTGGATGTGGAGAGGATGTTTCCTATAGTGGGGGAGTCTAGGACCAGAGGACACAGATAGAGTGGATGTGGAGAGGATGTTTCCTGTAGTGGGGGAGTCTGGGACCAGAGGACACAGATAGAGTGGATGTGGAGAGGATGTTTCCTGTAGTGGGGGGAGTCTAGGACCAGAGGACACAGATAGAGTGGATGTGGAGAGGATGTTTCCTGTAGTGGGGGAGTCTAGGACCAGAGGACACAGATAGAGTGGATGTGGAGAGGATGTTTCCTGTAGTGGGGGAGTCTAGGACCAGAGGACACAGATAGAGTGGATGTGGAGAGGATGTTTCCTGTAGTCGGGGAGTCTAGGACCAGAGGACACAGATAGAGTGGATGTGGACAGGATGTTTCCTGTAGTGGGGGAGCCTAGGACCAGAGGACACAGATAGAGTGGATGTGGAGAGGATGTTTCCTGTAGTGGGGGAGTCTGGGACCAGAGGACACTGATGGAGTGGATGTGGAGAGGATGTTTCCTATCGTGGGGGAGTCTCGGACCAGAGGACACAGATAGAGTGGATGTGGAGAGGATGTTTCCTATAGTCGGGGAGTCTAGGACCAGAGGACACAGATAGGGTGGATGTGGAGAGGATGTTTCCTATAGTGGGGGAGTCTGGGACCAGAGGACACAGATAGAGTGGATGTGGAGAGGATGTTTCCTGTAGTGGGGGAGTCTGGGACCAGAGGACACTGATAGAGTGGATGTGGAGAGGATGTTTCCTATCGTGGGGGAGTCTCGGACCAGAGGACACAGATAGAGTGGATGTGGAGAGGGTGTTTCCTGTAGTGGGGGAGTCTGGGACCAGAGGACACAGATAGAGTGGATGTGGAGAGGATGTTTCCTGTAGTGGGGGAGTCTAGGACCAGAGGACACAGATAGAGTGGATGTGGAGAGGATGTTTCCTATAGTGGGGAAGTCTGGGACCAGAGGACACAGATAGAGTGGATGTGGAGAGGATGTTTCCTATAGTGGGGGAGTCTAGGACCAGAGGACACAGATAGAGTGGATGTGGAGAGGATGTTTCCTATAGTGTTGGGGTCTAGGACCAGAGGACACAGATAGAGTGGATGTGGAGAGGATGTTTCCTGTAGTGGGGGAGTCTAGGACCAGAGGACACAGATAGAGTGGATGTGGAGAGGATGTTTCCTGTAGTGGGGGGAGGATGTTTCCTATCGTGATGGAGTCTAGGACCAGAGGACACAGATAGAGTGGATGTGGAGAGGATGTTTCCTGTAGTGGGGGAGTCTAGGACCAGAGGACACAGATAGAGTGGATGTGGAGAGGATGTTTCCTGTAGTCGGGGAGTCGAGGACCAGAGGACACAGATAGAGTGGATGTGGACAGGATGTTTCCTGTAGTGGGGGAGCCTAGGACCAGAGGACACAGATAGAGTGGATGTGGAGAGGATGTTTCCTGTAGTGGGGGAGTCTAGGACCAGAGGACACAGATAGAGTGGATGTGGAGAGGATGTTTCCTGTAGTGGGGGAGTCTAGGACCAGAGGACACAGATAGAGTGGATGTGGAGAGGATGTTTCCTGTAGTGGGGGAGTCTAGGACCAGAGGACACAGATAGAGTGGATGTGGAGAGGATGTTTCCTGTAGTGGGGGAGTCTGGGACCAGAGGACACAGATAGAGTGGATGTGGAGAGGATGTTTCCTATAGTCGGGGAGTCTAGGACCAGAGGACACAGATAGGGTGGATGTGGAGAGGATGTTTCCTATAGTGGGGGAGTCTGGGACCAGAGGACACAGATAGAGTGGATGTGGAGAGGATGTTTCCTGTAGTGGGGGAGTCTGGGACCAGAGGACACTGATAGAGTGGATGTGGAGAGGATGTTTCCTATCGTGGGGGAGTCTCGGACCAGAGGACACAGATAGAGTGGATGTGGAGAGGGTGTTTCCTGTAGTGGGGGAGTCTGGGACCAGAGGACACAGATAGAGTGGATGTGGAGAGGATGTTTCCTGTAGTGGGGGAGTCTGGGACCAGAGGACACTGATAGAGTGGATGTGGAGAGGATGTTTCCTATCGTGGGGGAGTCTAGGACCAGAGGACACAGATAGAGTGGATGTGGAGAGGATGTTTCCTGTAGTGGGGGAGTCTGGGACCAGAGGACACAGATAGAGTGGATGTGGAGAGGATGTTTCCTGTAGTGGGGGAGTCTGGGACCAGAGGGCACTGATAGAGTGGATGTGGAGAGGATGTTTCCTATCGTGGGGGAGTCTCGGACCAGAGGACACAGATAGAGTGGATGTGGAGAGGGTGTTTCCTGTAGTGGGGGAGTCTGGGACCAGAGGACACAGATAGAGTGGATGTGGAGAGGATGTTTCCTGTAGTGGGGGAGTCTAGGACCAGAGGACACAGATAGAGTGGATGTGGAGAGGATGTTTCCTGTAGTGGGGGAGTCTAGGACCAGAGGACACAGATAGAGTGGATGTGGAGAGGATGTTTCCTGTAGTGGGGGGAGGATGTTTCCTATCGTGATGGAGTCTAGGACCAGAGGACACAGATAGAGTGGATGTGGAGAGGATGTTTCCTGTAGTGGGGGAGTCTAGGACCAGAGGACACAGATAGAGTGGATGTGGAGAGGATGTTTCCTGTAGTGGGGGAGTCTAGGACCAGAGGACACAGATAGAGTGGATGTGGAGAGGATGTTTCCTGTAGTCGGGGAGTCTAGGACCAGAGGACACAGATAGAGTGGATGTGGAGAGGATGTTTCCTGTAGTGGGGGAGTCTAAGACCAGAGGACACAGATAGAGTGGATGTGGAGAGGATGTTTCCTATAGTGGGGAGTCTAGGACCAGAGGACACAGATAGAGTGGATGTGGAGAGGATGTTTCCTGTAGTGGGGGAGTCTGGGACCAGAGGACACTGATAGAGTGGATGTGGAGAGGATGTTTCCTATCGTGGGGGAGTCTCGGACCAGAGGACACAGATAGAGTGGATGTGGAGAGGGTGTTTCCTGTAGTGGGGGAGTCTGGGACCAGAGGACACAGATAGAGTGGATGTGGAGAGGATGTTTCCTGTAGTGGGGGAGTCTGGGACCAGAGGACACTGATAGAGTGGATGTGGAGAGGATGTTTCCTATCGTGGGGGAGTCTAGGACCAGAGGACACAGATAGAGTGGATGTGGAGAGGATGATTCCTGTAGTGGGGGAGTCTAGGACCAGAGGACACAGATAGAGTGGATGTGGAGAGGATGTTTCCTGTAGTGGGGGAGCCTAAGACCAGAGGACACAGATAGAGTGGATGTGGAGAGGATGTTTCCTATAGTAGGGAGTCTAGGACCAGAGGACACAGATAGAGTGGATGTGGAGAGGATGTTTCCTGTAGTGGGGGAGTCTGGGACCAGAGGACACAGATAGAGTGGATGTGGAGAGGATGTTTCCTGTAGTGGGGGAGTCTGGGACCAGAGGACACTGATAGAGTGGATGTGGAGAGGATGTTTCCTATCGTGGGGGAGTCTCGGACCAGAGGACACAGATAGAGTGGATGTGGAGAGGGTGTTTCCTATAGTGGGGGAGTCTGGGACCAGAGGACACAGATAGAGTGGATGTGGAGAGGATGTTTCCTATAGTGGGGGAGTCTAGGACCAGAGGACACAGATAGAGTGGATGTGGAGAGGATGTTTCCTGTAGTGGGGGGGTCTAGGACCAGAGGACACAGATAGAGTGGATGTGGAGAGGATGTTTCCTGTAGTGGGGGAGTCTAGGACCAGAGGACACAGATAGAGTGGATGTGGAGAGGATGTTTCCTGTAGTGGGGGGAGGATGTTTCCTATCGTGATGGAGTCTAGGACCAGAGGACACAGATAGAGTGGATGTGGAGAGGATGTTTCCTGTAGTGGGGGAGTCTAGGACCAGAGGACACAGATAGAGTGGATGTGGAGAGGATGTTTCCTGTAGTCGGGGAGTCTAGGACCAGAGGACACAGATAGAGTGGATGTGGACAGGATGTTTCCTGTAGTGGGGGAGCCTAGGACCAGAGGACACAGATAGAGTGGATGTGGAGAGGATGTTTCCTGTAGTGGGGGAGTCTAGAACCAGAGGGCACAGATAGAGTGGATGTGGAGAGATCTTTCCTGTAGTCAGGGAAATCTAGGACCAGAGGACACAGATAGAGTGGATGTGGAGAGGATGTTTCCTGTAGTGGGGGAGTCTGGGACCAGAGGACACTGATAGAGTGGATGTGGAGAGGATGTTTCCTATCGTGGGGGAGTCTCGGACCAGAGGACACTGATAGAGTGGATGTGGAGAGGATGTTTCCTATAGTGGGGGAGTCTAGGACCAGAGGACACAGATAGAGTGGATGTGGAGAGGATGATTCCTGTAGTGGGGGAGTCTAGGACCAGAGGACACAGATAGAGTGGATGTGGAGAGGATGTTTCCTGTAGTGGGGGAGTCTAGGACCAGAGGACACAGATAGAGTGGATGTGGAGAGGATGTTTCCTGTAGTGGGGAAGTCTGGGACCAGAGGACACAGATAGAGTGGATGTGGAGAGGATGTTTCCTGTAGTGGGCGAGTCTAGGACCAGAGGACACAGATAGAGTGGATGTGGAGAGGATGTTTCCTGTAGTGGGGGAGTCTGTGACCAGAGGACACAGATAGAGTGGATGTGGAGAGGATGTTTCCTGTAGTGGGGGAGTCTAGGACCAGAGGACACAGATAGAGTGGATGTGGAGAGGATGTTTCCTGTAGTGGGGGAGTCTGGGACCAGAGGACACAGATAGAGTGGATGTGGAGAGGATGTTTCCTGTAGTGGGGGAGTCTAGGACCAGAGGACACAGATAGAGTGGATGTGGAGAGGATGTTTCCTGTAGTGGGGGAGTCTGGGACCAGAGGACACAGATAGAGTGGATGTGGAGAGGATGTTTCCTGTAGTGGGGGAGTCTCAGACCAGAGGACACAGATAGAGTGGATGTGGAGAGGATGTTGCCTATAGTGGGGGGAGTCTGGGACCAGAGGACACAGATAGAGTGGATGTGGAGAGGATGTTTCCTATAGTGGGGGAGTCTAGGACCAGAGGACACAGATAGAGTGGATGTGGAGAGGATGTTTCCTGTAGTGGGGGAGTCTAGGACCAGAGGACACAGATAGAGTGGATGTGGAGAGGATGTTTCCTATAGTGGGGTAGTCTGGGACCAGAGGACACAGATAGAGTGGATGTGGAGAGGATGTTTCCTATAGTGGGGGAGTCTGGGACCAGAGGACACAGATAGAGTGGATGTGGAGAGGATGTTTCCTATCGTGGGGGAGTCTCGGACCAGAGGACACTGATAGAGTGGATGTGGAGAGGATGTTTCCTGTAGTGGGGGAGTCTAGGACCAGAGGACACAGATAGAGTGGATGTGGAGAGGATGTTTCCTATAGTGGGGAAGTCTGGGACCAGAGGACACAGATAGAGTGGATGTGGAGAGGATGTTTCCTATAGTGGGGGAGTCTAGGACCAGAGGACACAGATAGAGTGGACGTGGAGAGGATGTTTCCTGTAGTGGGGGGGTCTAGGACCAGAGGACACAGATAGAGTGGATGTGGAGAGGATGTTTCCTGTAGTGGGGGAGTCTAGGACCAGAGGACACAGATAGAGTGGATGTGGAGAGGATGTTTCCTGTAGTGGGGGGAGGATGTTTCCTATCGTGATGGAGTCTAGGACCAGAGGACACAGATAGAGTGGATGTGGAGAGGATGTTTCCTGTAGTGGGGGAGTCTAGGACCAGAGGACACAGATAGAGTGGATGTGGAGAGGATGTTTCCTGTAGTCGGGGAGTCTAGGACCAGAGGACACAGATAGAGTGGATGTGGACAGGATGTTTCCTGTAGTGGGGGAGCCTAGGACCAGAGGACACAGATAGAGTGTATGTGGAGAGGATGTTTCCTGTAGTGGGGGAGTCTAGGACCAGAGGACACAGATAGAGTGGATGTGGAGAGGATGTTTCCTGTAGTCGGGAAGTCTAGGACCAGAGGACACAGATAGAGTGGATGTGGACAGGATGTTTCCTGTAGTGGGGGAGCCTAAGACCAGAGGACACAGATAGAGTGGATGTGGAGAGGATGTTTCCTGTAGTGGGGGAGTCTGGGACCAGAGGACACTGATAGAGTGGATGTGGAGAGGATGTTTCCTATCGTGGGGGAGTCTCGGACCAGAGGACACAGATAGAGTGGATGTGGAGAGGGTGTTTCCTATAGTGGGGGAGTCTGGGACCAGAGGACACAGATAGAGTGGATGTGGAGAGGATGTTTCCTATCGTGGGGGAGTCTCGGACCAGAGGACACTGATAGAGTGGATGTGGAGAGGATGTTTCCTATAGTGGGGGAGTCTAGGACCAGAGGACACAGATAGAGTGGATGTGGAGAGGATGATTCCTGTAGTGGGGGAGTCTAGGACCAGAGGACACAGATAGAGTGGATGTGGAGAGGATGTTTCCTGTAGTCGGGGAGTCTAGGACCAGAGGACACAGATAGAGTGGATGTGGAGAGGATGTTTCCTGTAGTGGGGGAATCTAGGACCAGAGGACACAGATAGAGTGGATGTGGAGAGGATGTTTCCTATAGTGGGGGAGTCTCGGACCAGAGGACACAGATAGAGTGGATGTGGAGAGGATGTTTCCTGTAGTGGGGGAGTCTAGGACCAGAGGACACAGATAGAGTGGATGTGGAGAGGATGTTTCCTGTAGTGGGGGAGTCTGGGACCAGAGGACACTGATAGAGTGGATGTGGAGAGGATGTTTCCTATCGTGGGGGAGTCTAGGACCAGAGGACACAGATAGAGTGGATGTGGAGAGGATGTTTCCTATAGTGGGGGAGTCTGGGACCAGAGGACACAGATAGAGTGGATGTGGAGAGGATGTTTCCTATCGTGGGGGAGTCTCGGACCAGAGGACACTGATAGAGTGGATGTGGAGAGGATGTTTCCTATAGTGGGGGAGTCTAGGACCAGAGGACACAGATAGAGTGGATGTGGAGAGGATATTTCCTGTAGTGGGGGAGTCTAGGACCAGAGGACACAGATAGAGTGGATGTGGAGAGGATGTTTCCTGTAGTGGGGGAGTCTAGGACCAGAGGACACAGATAGAGTGGATGTGGAGAGGATGTTTCCTGTAGTGGGGAAGTCTGGGACCAGAGGACACAGATAGAGTGGATGTGGAGAGGATGTTTCCTGTAGTGGGCGAGTCTAGGACCAGAGGACACAGATAGAGTGGATGTGGAGAGGATGTTTCCTGTAGTGGGGGAGTCTGTGACCAGAGGACACAGATAGAGTGGATGTGGAGAGGATGTTTCCTGTAGTGGGGGGAGTCTAGGACCAGAGGACACAGATAGAGTGGATGTGGAGAGGATGTTTCCTGTAGTGGGGGAGTCTGGGACCAGAGGACACAGATAGAGTGGATGTGGAGAGGATGTTTCCTGTAGTGGGGGAGTCTAGGACCAGAGGACACAGATAGAGTGGATGTGGAGAGGATGTTTCCTGTAGTGGGGGAGTCTGGGACCAGAGGACACAGATAGAGTGGATGTGGAGAGGATGTTTCCTGTAGTGGGGGAGTCTCAGACCAGAGGACACAGATAGAGTGGATGTGGAGAGGATGTTTCCTATAGTGGGGGGAGTCTGGGACCAGAGGACACAGATAGAGTGGATGTGGAGAGGATGTTTCCTGTAGTGGGGGAGTCTAGGACCAGAGGACACAGATAGAGTGGATGTGGAGAGGATGTTTCCTGTAGTGGGGGAGTCTGGGACCAGAGGACACAGATAGAGTGGATGTGGAGAGGATGTTTCCTGTAGTGGGGGGAGGATGTTTCCTATCGTGATGGAGTCTAGGACCAGAGGACACAGATAGAGTGGATGTGGAGAGGATGTTTCCTGTAGTGGGGGAGTCTAGGACCAGAGGACACAGATAGAGTGGATGTGGAGAGGATGTTTCCTGTAGTGGGGGAGTCTAGGACCAGAGGACACAGATAGAGTGGATGTGGAGAGGATGTTTCCTGTAGTCGGGGAGTCTAGGACCAGAGGACACAGATAGAGTGGATGTGGAGAGGATGTTTCCTATAGTGGGGGAGTCTAGGACCAGAGGACACAGATAGAGTGGATGTGGAGAGGATGTTTCCTGTAGTGGGGGAGTCTGGGACCAGAGGACACTGATAGAGTGGATGTGGAGAGGATGTTTCCTATCGTGGGGGAGTCTCGGACCAGAGGACACAGATAGAGTGGATGTGGAGAGGGTGTTTCCTATAGTGGGGGAGTCTGGGACCAGAGGACACAGATAGAGTGGATGTGGAGAGGATGTTTCCTATCGTGGGGGAGTCTCGGACCAGAGGACACTGATAGAGTGGATGTGGAGAGGATGTTTCCTATAGTGGGGGAGTCTAGGACCAGAGGACACAGATAGAGTGGATGTGGAGAGGATGTTTCCTGTAGTGGGGGAGTCTAGGACCAGAGGACACAGATAGAGTGGATGTGGAGAGGATGTTTCCTATAGTGTGGGAGTCTGGGACCAGAGGACACAGATAGAGTGGATGTGGAGAGGATGTTTCCTATAGTCGGGGAGTCTAGGACCAGAGGACACAGATAGGGTGGATGTGGAGAGGATGTTTCCTATAGTGGGGGAGTCTGGGACCAGAGGACACAGATAGAGTGGATGTGGAGAGGATGTTTCCTGTAGTGGGGGAGTCTGGGACCAGAGGACACTGATAGAGTGGATGTGGAGAGGATGTTTCCTATCGTGGGGGAGTCTAGGACCAGAGGACACAGATAGAGTGGATGTGGAGAGGATGATTCCTGTAGTGGGGGAGTCTAGGACCAGAGGACACAGATAGAGTGGATGTGGAGAGGATGTTTCCTGTAGTGGGGGAGTCTAGGACCAGAGGACACAGATAGAGTGGATGTGGAGAGGATGTTTCCTCTAGTGGGGGAGTCTAGGACCAGAGGACACAGATAGAGTGGATGTGGAGAGGATGATTCCTATAGTGGGGGAGTCTGGGACCAGAGGACACAGATAGAGAGGATGTGGAGAGGATGTTTCCTATAGTCGGGGAGTCTAGGACCAGAGGACACAGATAGGGTGGATGTGGAGAGGATGTTTCCTATAGTGGGGGAGTCTGGGACCAGAGGACACAGATAGAGTGGATGTGGAGAGGATGTTTCCTGTAGTGGGGGAGTCTGGGACCAGAGGACACTGATAGAGTGGATGTGGAGAGGATGTTTCCTATCGTGGGGGAGTCTCGGACCAGAGGACACAGATAGAGTGGATGTGGAGAGGGTGTTTCCTGTAGTGGGGGAGTCTGGGAACAGAGGACACAGATAGAGTGGATGTGGAGAGGATGTTTCCTGTAGTGGGGGAGTCTGGGACCAGAGGACACTGATAGAGTGGATGTGGAGAGGATGTTTCCTATCGTGGGGGAGTCTCGGACCAGAGGACACAGATAGAGTGGATGTGGAGAGGGTGTTTCCTGTAGTGGGGGAGTCTGGGACCAGAGGACACAGATAGAGTGGATGTGGAGAGGATGTTTCCTGTAGTGGGGGGAGGATGTTTCCTATCGTGATGGAGTCTAGGACCAGAGGACACAGATAGAGTGGATGTGGAGAGGATGTTTCCTGTAGTGGGGGAGTCTAGGACCAGAGGACACAGATAGAGTGGATGTGGAGAGGATGTTTCCTGTAGTCGGGGAGTCTAGGACCAGAGGACACAGATAGAGTGGATGTGGACAGGATGTTTCCTGTAGTGGGGGAGCCTAGGACAAGAGGACACAGATAGAGTGGATGTGGAGAGGATGTTTCCTGTAGTGGGGGAGTCTAGGACCAGAGGACACAGATAGAGTGGATGTGGAGAGGATGTTTCCTGTAGTCGGGGAGTCTAGGACCAGATGACACAGATAGAGTGGATGTGGAGAGGATGTTTCCTATAGTAGGGAGTCTAGGACCAGAGGACACAGATAGAGTGGATGTGGAGAGGATGTTTCCTGTAGTGGGGGAGTCTGGGACCAGAGGACACTGATAGAGTGGATGTGGAGAGGATGTTTCCTATCGTGGGGGAGTCTCGGACCAGAGGACACAGATAAAGTGGATGTGGAGAGGGTGTTTCCTATACTGGGGGAGTCTGGGACCAGAGGACACAGATAGAGTGGATGTGGAGAGGATGTTTCCTATCGTGGGGGAGTCTCGGACCAGAGGACACTGATAGAGTGGATGTGGAGAGGATGTTTCCTATAGTGGGGGAGTCTAGGACCAGAGGACACAGATAGAGTGGATGTGGAGAGGATGATTCCTGTAGTGGGGGAGTCTAGGACCAGAGGACACAGATAGAGTGGATGTGGAGAGGATGTTTCCTATAGTGGGGGAGACTGGGACCAGAGGACACAGATAGAGTGGATGTGGAGAGGATGTTTCCTATAGTCGGGGAGTCTAGGACCAGAGGACACAGATAGGGTGGATGTGGAGAGGATGTTTCCTATAGTGGGGGAGTCGGGGACCAGAGGACACAGATAGAGTGGATGTGGAGAGGATGTTTCCTGTAGTGGGGGAGTCTGGGACCAGAGGACACTGATAGAGTGGATGTGGAGAGGATGTTTCCTATCGTGGGGGAGTCTAGGACCAGAGGACACAGATAGAGTGGATGTGGAGAGGATGATTCCTGTAGTGGGGGAGTCTAGGACCAGAGGACACAGATAGAGTGGATGTGGAGAGGATGTTTCCTGTAGTGGGGGAGTCTAGGACCAGAGGACACAGATAGAGTGGATGTGGAGAGGATGTTTCCTCTAGTGGGGGAGTCTAGGACCAGAGGACACAGATAGAGTGGATGTGGAGAGGATGATTCCTATAGTGGGGGAGTCTGGGACCAGAGGACACAGATAGAGTGGATGTGGAGAGGATGTTTCCTATAGTCGGGGAGTCTAGGACCAGAGGACACAGATAGGGTGGATGTGGAGAGGATGTTTCCTATAGTGGGGGAGTCTGGGACCAGAGGACACAGATAGAGTGGATGTGGAGAGGATGTTTCCTGTAGTGGGGGAGTCTGGGACCAGAGGACACTGATAGAGTGGATGTGGAGAGGATGTTTCCTATCGTGGGGGAGTCTCGGACCAGAGGACACAGATAGAGTGGATGTGGAGAGGGTGTTTCCTGTAGTGGGGGAGTCTGGGACCAGAGGACACAGATAGAGTGGATGTGGAGAGGATGTTTCCTGTAGTGGGGGAGTCTGGGACCAGAGGACACTGATAGAGTGGATGTGGAGAGGATGTTTCCTATCGTGGGGGAGTCTCGGACCAGAGGACACAGATAGAGTGGATGTGGAGAGGGTGTTTCCTGTAGTGGGGGAGTCTGGGACCAGAGGACACAGATAGAGTGGATGTGGAGAGGATGTTTCCTGTAGTGGGGGAGTCTGGGACCAGAGGGCACTGATAGAGTGGATGTGGAGAGGATGTTTCCTATCGTGGGGGAGTCTCGGACCAGAGGACACAGATAGAGTGGATGTGGAGAGGGTGTTTCCTGTAGTGGGGGAGTCTGGGACCAGAGGACACAGATAGAGTGGATGTGGAGAGGATGTTTCCTGTAGTGGGGGAGTCTAGGACCAGAGGACACAGATAGAGTGGATGTGGAGAGGATGTTTCCTGTAGTGGGGGGGTCTAGGACCAGAGGACACAGATAGAGTGGATGTGGAGAGGATGTTTCCTGTAGTGGGGGGAGGATGTTTCCTATCGTGATGGAGTCTAGGACCAGAGGACACAGATAGAGTGGATGTGGAGAGGATGTTTCCTGTAGTGGGGGAGTCTAGGACCAGAGGACACAGATAGAGTGGATGTGGAGAGGATGTTTCCTGTAGTGGGGGAGTCTAGGACCAGAGGACACAGATAGAGTGGATGTGGAGAGGATGTTTCCTGTAGTCGGGGAGTCTAGGACCAGATGACACAGATAGAGTGGATGTGGACAGGATGTTTCCTGTAGTGGGGGAGCCTAAGACCAGAGGACACAGATAGAGTGGATGTGGAGAGGATGTTTCCTATGGTGGGGAGTCTAGGACCAGAGGACACAGATAGAGTGGATGTGGAGAGGATGTTTCCTGTAGTGGGGGAGTCTGGGACCAGAGGACACTGATAGAGTGGATGTGGAGAGGATGTTTCCTATCGTGGGGGAGTCTCGGACCAGAGGACACAGATATAGTGGATGTGGAGAGGGTGTTTCCTGTAGTGGGGGAGTCTGGGACCAGAGGACACAGATAGAGTGGATGTGGAGAGGATGTTTCCTGTAGTGGGGGAGTCTGGGAACAGAGGACACTGATAGAGTGGATGTGGAGAGGATGTTTCCTATCGTGGGGGAGTCTAGGACCAGAGGACACAGATAGAGTGGATGTGGAGAGGATGTTTCCTGTAGTGGGGGAGTCTAGGACCAGAGGACACAGATAGAGTGGATGTGGAGAGGATGTTTCCTGTAGTGGGGGAGTCTGGGACCAGAGGACACAGATAGAGTGGATGTGGAGAGGATGTTTCCTATAGTGGGGGAGTCTAGGACCAGAGGACACAGATAGAGTGGATGTGGAGAGGATGTTTCCTGTAGTGGGGGAGTCTGGGACCAGAGGACACAGATAGAGTGGATGTGGAGAGGATGTTTCCTGTAGTGGGGGAGTCTGGGACCAGAGGACACTGATAGAGTGGATGTGGAGAGGATGTTTCCTATCGTGGTGGAGTCAAGGACCAGAGGACACAGATAGAGTGGATGTGGAGAGGATGTTTCCTATAGTTGGGGAGTCTGGGACCAGAGGACACAGATAGAGTGGATGTGGAGAGGATGTTTCCTATAGTGGGGGAGTCTAGGACCAGAGGACACAGATAGAGTGGACGTGGAGAGGATGTTTCCTGTAGTGGGGGGGTCTAGGACCAGAGGACACAGATAGAGTGGATGTGGAGAGGATGTTTCCTGTAGTGGGGGAGTCTAGGACCAGAGGACACAGATAGAGTGGATGTGGAGAGGATGTTTCCTGTAGTGGGGGGAGGATGTTTCCTATCGTGATGGAGTCTAGGACCAGAGGACACAGATAGAGTGGATGTGGAGAGGATGTTTCCTGTAGTGGGGGAGTCTAGGACCAGAGGACACAGATAGAGTGGATGTGGAGAGGATGTTTCCTGTAGTCGGGGAGTCTAGGACCAGAGGACACAGATAGAGTGGATGTGGACAGGATGTTTCCTGTAGTGGGGGAGCCTAGGACCAGAGGACACAGATAGAGTGTATGTGGAGAGGATGTTTCCTGTAGTGGGGGAGTCTAGGACCAGAGGACACAGATAGAGTGGATGTGGAGAGGATGTTTCCTGTAGTCGGGAAGTCTAGGACCAGAGGACACAGATAGAGTGGATGTGGAGAGGATGTTTCCTGTAGTGGGGGAGTCTGGGACCAGAGGACACTGATAGAGTGGATGTGGAGAGGATGTTTCCTATCGTGGGGGAGTCTCGGACCAGAGGACACTGATAGAGTGGATGTGGAGAGGATGTTTCCTATAGTGGGGGAGTCTAGGACCAGAGGACACAGATAGAGTGGATGTGGAGAGGATGTTTCCTGTAGTGGGGGAGTCTAGGACCAGAGGACACAGATAGAGTGGATGTGGAGAGGATGTTTCCTGTAGTGGGGGAGTCTAGGACCAGAGGACACAGATAGAGTGGATGTGGAGAGGATGTTTCCTGTAGTGGGGAAGTCTGGGACCAGAGGACAGAGATAGAGTGGATGTGGAGAGGATGTTTCCTGTAGTGGGCGAGTCTAGGACCAGAGGACACAGATAGAGTGGATGTGGAGAGGATGTTTCCTGTAGTGGGGGAGTCTGTGACCAGAGGACACAGATAGAGTGGATGTGGAGAGGATGTTTCCTGTAGTGGAGGGAGTCTAGGACCAGAGGACACAGATAGAGTGGATGTGGAGAGGATGTTTCCTGTAGTGGGGGAGTCTGGGACCAGAGGACACAGATAGAGTGGATGTGGAGAGGATGTTTCCTGTAGTGGGGGAGTCTAGGACCAGAGGACACAGATAGAGTGGATGTGGAGAGGATGTTTCCTGTAGTGGGGGAGTCTGGGACCAGAGGACACAGATAGAGTGGATGTGGAGAGGATGTTTCCTGTAGTGGGGGAGTCTCAGGACCAGAGGACACAGATAGAGTGGATGTGGAGAGGATGTTTCCTATAGTGGGGGAGTCTGGGACCAGAGGACACAGATAGAGTGGATGTGGAGAGGATGTTTCCTATAGTGGGGGAGTCTAGGACCAGAGGACACAGATAGAGTGGATGTGGAGAGGATGTTTCCTGTAGTGGGGGAGTCTAGGACCAGAGGACACAGATAGAGTGGATGTGGAGAGGATGTTTCCTGTAGTGGGGAAGTCTGGGACCAGAGGACACAGATAGAGTGGATGTGGAGAGGATGTTTCCTATAGTGGGGGTGTCTGGGACCAGAGGACACAGATAGAGTGGATGTGGAGAGGATGTTTCCTATCGTGGGGGAGTCTCGGACCAGAGGACACTGATAGAGGGGATGTGGAGAGGATGTTTCCTGTAGTGGGGGAGTCTAGGACCAGAGGACACAGATAGAGTGGATGTGGAGAGGATGTTTGCTATAGTGGGGAAGTCTGGGACCAGAGGACACAGATAGAGTGGATGTGGAGAGGATGTTTCCTATAGTGGGGGAGTCTAGGACCAGAGGACACAGATAGAGTGGACGTGGAGAGGATGTTTCCTGTAGTGGGGGGGTCTAGGACCAGAGGACACAGATAGAGTGGATGTGGAGAGGATGTTTCCTGTAGTGGGGGAGTCTAGGACCAGAGGACACAGATAGAGTGGATGTGGAGAGGATGTTTCCTGTAGTGGGAGGAGGATGTTTCCTATCGTGATGGAGTCTAGGACCAGAGGACACAGATAGAGTGGATGTGGAGAGGATGTTTCCTGTAGTGGGGGAGTCTAGGACCAGAGGACACAGATAGAGTGGATGTGGAGAGGATGTTTCCTGTAGTCGGGGAGTCTAGGACCAGAGGACACAGATAGAGTGGATGTGGACAGGATGTTTCCTGTAGTGGGGGAGCCTAGGACCAGAGGACACAGATAGAGTGTATGTGGAGAGGATGTTTCCTGTAGTGGGGGAGTCTAGGACCAGAGGACACAGATAGGGTGGATGTGGAGAGGATGTTTCCTGTAGTCGGGAAGTCTAGGACCAGAGGACACAGATAGAGTGGATGTGGACAGGATGTTTCCTGTAGTGGGGGAGCCTAAGACCAGAGGACACAGATAGAGTGGATGTGGAGAGGATGTTTCCTGTAGTGGGGGAGTCTGGGACCAGAGGACACTGATAGAGTGGATGTGGAGAGGATGTTTCCTATCGTGGGGGAGTCTCGGACCAGAGGACACAGATAGAGTGGATGTGGAGAGGGTGTTTCCTATAGTGGGGGAGTCTGGGACCAGAGGACACAGATAGAGTGGATGTGGAGAGGATGTTTCCTATCGTGGGGGAGTCTCGGACCAGAGGACACAGATAGAGTGGATGTGGAGAGGATGTTTCCTATAGTGGGGGAGTCTAGGACCAGAGGACACAGATAGAGTGGATGTGGAGAGGATGATTCCTGTAGTGGGGGAGTCTAGGACCAGAGGACACAGATAGAGTGGATGTGGAGAGGATGTTTCCTGTAGTCGGGGAGTCTAGGACCAGAGGACACAGATAGAGTGGATGTGGAGAGGATGTTTCCTGTAGTGGGGGAGTCTAGGACCAGAGGACACAGATAGAGTGGATGTGGAGAGGGTGTTTCCTATAGTGGGGGAGTCTCGGACCAGAGGACACAGATAGAGTGGATGTGGAGAGGATGTTTCCTGTAGTGGGGGAGCCTAAGACCAGAGGACACAGATAGAGTGGATGTGGAGAGGATGTTTCCTGTAGTGGGGGAGTCTGGGACCAGAGGACACTGATAGAGTGGATGTGGAGAGGATGTTTCCTATCGTGGGGGAGTCTCGGACCAGAGGACACAGATAGAGTGGATGTGGAGAGGGTGTTTCCTATAGTGGGGGAGTCTGGGACCAGAGGACACAGATAGAGTGGATGTGGAGAGGATGTTTCCTATCGTGGGGGAGTCTCGGACCAGAGGACACTGATAGAGTGGATGTGGAGAGGATGTTTCCTATAGTGGGGGAGTCTAGGACCAGAGGACACAGATAGAGTGGATGTGGAGAGGATGATTCCTGTAGTGGGGGAGTCTAGGACCAGAGGACACAGATAGAGTGGATGTGGAGAGGATGTTTCCTGTAGTCGGGGAGTCTAGGACCAGAGGACACAGATAGAGTGGATGTGGAGAGGATGTTTCCTGTAGTGGGGAAGTCTGGGACCAGAGGACACAGATAGAGTGGATGTGGAGAGGATGTTTCCTGTAGTGGGCGAGTCTAGGACCAGAGGACACAGATAGAGTGGATGTGGAGAGGATGTTTCCTGTAGTGGGGGAGTCTGTGACCAGAGGACACAGATAGAGTGGATGTGGAGAGGATGTTTCCTGTAGTGGGGGGAGTCTAGGACCAGAGGACACAGATAGAGTGGATGTGGAGAGGATGTTTCCTGTAGTGGGGGAGTCTGGGACCAGAGGACACAGATAGAGTGGATGTGGAGAGGATGTTTCCTGTAGTGGGGGAGTCTAGGACCAGAGGACACAGATAGAGTGGATGTGGAGAGGATGTTTCCTGTAGTGGGGGAGTCTGGGACCAGAGGACACAGATAGAGTGGATGTGGAGAGGATGTTTCCTGTAGTGGGGGAGTCTCAGACCAGAGGACACAGATAGAGTGGATGTGGAGAGGATGTTTCCTATAGTGGGGGGAGTATGGGACCAGAGGACACTGATAGAGTGGATGTGGAGAGGATGTTTCCTGTAGTGGGGGAGTCTAGGACCAGAGGACACAGATAGAGTGGATGTGGAGAGGATGTTTCCCATAGTGGGGGAGTCCAGGACCAGAGGACACAGATAGAGTGGATGTGGAGAGGATGTTTCCTGTAGTGGGGGGAGTCTGGGACCAGAGGACACAGATAGAGTGGATGTGGAGAGGATGTTTCCTGTAGTGGGGGAGTCTAGGACCAGAGGACACAGATAGAGTGGATGTGGAGAGGATGTTTCCTGTAGTGGGGGGAGTCTGGGACCAGAGGACACAGATAGAGTGGATGTGGAGAGGATGTTTCCTGTAGTGGGGGAGTCTAGGACCAGAGGACACAGATAGAGTGGATGTGGAGAGGATGTTTCCTGTAGTGGGGGAAGTCTAGGACCAGAGGACACTGATAGAGTGGATGTGGAGAGGATGTTTCCTATCGTGGGGGAGTCTCGGACCAGAGGACACAGATAGAGTGGATGTGGAGAGGGTGTTTCCTATAGTGGGGGAGTCTGGGACCAGAGGACACAGATAGAGTGGATGTGGAGAGGATGTTTCCTATCGTGGGGGAGTCTCGGACCAGAGGACACTGATAGAGTGGATGTGGAGAGGATGTTTCCTATAGTGGGGGAGTCTAGGACCAGAGGACACAGATAGAGTGGATGTGGAGAGGATGATTCCTGTAGTGGGGGAGTCTAGGACCAGAGGACACAGATAGAGTGGATGTGGAGAGGATGTTTCCTGTAGTCGGGGGAGTCTAGGACCAGAGGACACAGATAGAGTGGATGTGGAGAGGATGTTTCCTGTAGTGGGGAAGTCTGGGACCAGAGGACACAGATAGAGTGGATGTGGAGAGGATGTTTCCTGTAGTGGGCGAGTCTAGGACCAGAGGACACAGATAGAGTGGATGTGGAGAGGATGTTTCCTGTAGTGGGGGAGTCTTTGACCAGAGGACACAGATAGAGTGGATGTGGAGAGGATGTTTCCTGTAGTGGGGGGAGTCTAGGACCAGAGGACACAGATAGAGTGGATGTGGAGAGGATGTTTCCTGTAGTGGGGGAGTCTGGGACCAGAGGACACAGATAGAGTGGATGTGGAGAGGATGTTTCCTGTAGTGGGGGAGTCTCGGACCAGAGGACACAGATAGAGTGGATGTGGAGAGGATGTTTCCTGTAGTGGGGGAGTCTGGGACCAGAGGACACAGATAGAGTGGATGTGGAGAGGATGTTTCCTGTAGTGGGGGAGTCTCAGACCAGAGGACACAGATAGAGTGGATGTGGAGAGGATGTTTCCTATAGTGGGGGAGTCTAGGACCAGAGGACACAGATAGAGTGGATGTGGAGAGGATGTTTCCTGTAGTGGGGGAGTCTAGGACCAGAGGACACAGATAGAGTGGATGTGGAGAGGATGTTTCCTATAGTGGGGAAGTCTGGGACCAGAGGACACAGATAGAGTGGATGTGGAGAGGATGTTTCCTATAGTGGGGGAGTCTGGGACCAGAGGACACAGATAGAGTGGATGTGGAGAGGATGTTTCCTATCGTGGGGGAGTCTCGGACCAGAGGACACAGATAGAGTGGATGTGGAGAGGATGTTTCCTGTAGTGGGGGAGTCTAGGACCAGAGGACACAGATAGAGTGGATGTGGAGAGGATGTTTCCTATAGTGGGGAAGTCTGGGACCAGAGGACACAGATAGAGTGGATGTGGAGAGGATGTTTCCTATAGTGGGGGAGTCTAGGACCAGAGGACACAGATAGAGTGGACGTGGAGAGGATGTTTCCTGTAGTGGGGGGGTCTAGGACCAGAGGACACAGATAGAGTGGATGTGGAGAGGATGTTTCCTGTAGTGGGGGAGTCTAGGACCAGAGGACACAGATAGAGTGGATGTGGAGAGGATGTTTCCTGTAGTGGGGGAGTCTAGGACCAGAGGACACAGATAGAGTGGATGTGGAGAGGATGTTTCCTATCGTGATGGAGTCTAGGACCAGAGGACACAGATAGAGTGGATGTGGAGAGGATGTTTCCTGTAGTGGGGAAGTCTGGGACCAGAGGACACAGATAGAGTGGATGTGGAGAGGATGTTTCCTGTAGTCGGGGAGTCTAGGACCAGAGGACACAGATAGAGTGGATGTGGACAGGATGTTTCCTGTAGTGGGGGAGCCTAGGACCAGAGGACACAGATAGAGTGTATGTGGAGAGGATGTTTCCTGTAGTGGGGGAGTCTAGGACCAGAGGACACAGATAGAGTGGATGTGGAGAGGATGTTTCCTGTAGTCGGGAAGTCTAGGACCAGAGGACACAGATAGAGTGGATGTGGACAGGATGTTTCCTGTAGTGGGGGAGCCTAAGACCAGAGGACACAGATAGAGTGGATGTGGAGAGGATGTTTCCTGTAGTGGGGGAGTCTCGGACCAGAGGACACTGATAGAGTGGATGTGGAGAGGATGTTTCCTATCGTGGGGGAGTCTCGGACCAGAGGACACAGATAGAGTGGATGTGGAGAGGATGTTTCCTATAGTGGGGGGAGTCTGGGACCAGAGGACACAGATAGAGTGGATGTGGAGAGGATGTTTCCTATCGTGGGGGAGTCTAGGACCAGAGGACACTGATAGAGTGGATGTGGAGAGGATGTTTCCTATAGTGGGGGAGTCTAGGACCAGAGGACACAGATAGAGTGGATGTGGAGAGGATGATTCCTGTAGTGGGGGAGTCTAGGACCAGAGGACACAGATAGAGTGGATGTGGAGAGGATGTTTCCTGTAGTGGGGAAGTCTGGGACCAGAGGACACAGATAGAGTGGATGTGGAGAGGATGTTTCCTGTAGTGGGCGAGTCTAGGACCAGAGGACACAGATAGAGTGGATGTGGAGAGGATGTTTCCTGTAGTGGGGGAGTCTGTGACCAGAGGACACAGATAGAGTGGATGTGGAGAGGATGTTTCCTGTAGTGGGGGGAGTCTAGGACCAGAGGACACAGATAGAGTGGATGTGGAGAGGATGTTTCCTGTAGTGGGGGAGTCTAGGACCAGAGGACACAGATAGAGTGGATGTGGAGAGGATGTTTCCTGTAGTGGGGGGAGTCTGGGACCAGAGGACACAGATAGAGTGGATGTGGAGAGGATGTTTCCTGTAGTGGGGGAGTCTCAGACCAGAGGACACAGATAGAGTGGATGTGGAGAGGATGTTTCCTATAGTGGGGGGAGTATGGGACCAGAGGACACAGATAGAGTGGATGTGGAGAGGATGTTTCCTATAGTGGGGGAGTCTAGGACCAGAGGACACAGATAGAGTGGATGTGGAGAGGATGTTTCCTGTAGTGGGGGGAGTCTAGGACCAGAGGACACAGATAGAGTGGATGTGGAGAGGATGTTTCCTGTAGTGGGGGGAGTCTAGGACCAGAGGACACAGATAGAGTGGATGTGGAGAGGATGTTTCCTGTAGTGGGGGGAGTCTGGGACCAGAGGACACAGATAGAGTGGATGTGGAGAGGATGTTTCCTGTAGTGGGGGAGTCTAGGACCAGAGGACACAGATAGAGTGGATGTGGAGAGGATGTTTCCCATAGTGGGGGAGTCCAGGACCAGAGGACACAGATAGAGTGGATGTGGAGAGGATGTTTCCTGTAGTGGGGGGAGTCTGGGACCAGAGGACACAGATAGAGTGGATGTGGAGAGGATGTTTCCTGTAGTGGGGGAGTCTAGGACCAGAGGACACAGATAGAGTGGATGTGGAGAGGATGTTTCCTGTAGTGGGGGAGTCTAGGACCAGAGGACACTGATAGAGTGGATGTGGAGAGGATGTTTCCTGTAGTGGGGGAGTCTAGGACCAGAGGACACAGATAGAGTGGATGTGGAGAGGATGTTTCCTGTAATGGGGGAGTCTAGGACCAGAGGACACAGATAGAGTGGATGTGGAGAGGATGTTTCCTATAGTGGGGGAGTCTAGGACCAGAGGACACAGATAGAGTGGATGTGGAGAGGATGTTTCCTATAGTCGGGGAGTCTAGGACCAGAGGACACAGATAGAGTGGATGTGGAGAGGATGTTTCCTGTAGTGGGGGGAGTCTGGGACCAGAAGGTACAGATAGAGTGGATGTGGAGAGGATGTTTCCTGTAGTGGGGGGAGTCTAGGACCAGAGGACACAGATAGAGTGGATGTGGAGAGGATGTTTCCTGTAGTGGGGGGAGTCTGGGACCAGAAGGTACAGATAGAGTGGATGTGGAGAGGATGTTTCCTGTAGTGGGGGGAGTCTAGGACCAGAGGACACAGATAGAGTGGATGTGGAGAGGATGTTTCCTGTAGTGGGGGAGTCTAGGACCAGAGGACACAGATAGAGTGGATGTGGAGAGGATGTTTCCTGTAGTGGGGGAGTCTCAGACCAGAGGACACAGATAGAGTGGATGTGGAGAGGATGTTGCCTATAGTGGGGGGAGTCTGGGACCAGAGGACACAGATAGAGTGGATGCGGAGAAGATGTTCCCTATTGTGGCGGAGTCTCGGACCAGAGGACACAGATCGAGTGGATGTGGAGAGGATGTTTCCTGTAGTGGGGGAGTCTAGGACCAGAGGACACAGATAGAGAGGATGTGGAGAGGATGTTTCCTGTAGTGGGGGGAGTCTAGGACCAGAGGACACAGATAGAGTGGATGTGGAGAGGATGTTTCCTGTAGTGGGGGGAGTCTAGGACCAGAGGACACAGATAGAGTGGATGTGGAGAGGATGTTTCCTGTAGTGGGGGAGTCTAGGACCAGAGGACACAGATAGAGTGGATGTGGAGAGGATGTTTCCCATAGTGGGGGAGTCCAGGACCAGAGGACACAGATAGAGTGGATGTGGAGAGGATGTTTCCTGTAGTGGGGGGAGTCTGGGACCAGAGGACACAGATAGAGTGGATGTGGAGAGGATGTTTCCTATAGTGGGGGGAGTCTAGGACCGGAGGACACAGACAGAGTGGATGTGGAGAGAACGTTTCCTGTAGTGGGGCGAGTCTAGGACCAGAGGACACTGATAGAGTGGATGTGGAGAGGATTTTTCCTGTAGTGGGGGGAGTCTGGGACCAGAGGACACAGATAGAGTGGATGTGGAGAGGAAGTTTCCTGTAGTGGGGGGAGTCTAGGACCAGAGGACACAGATAGAGTGGATGTGGAGAGGATGTTTCCTATAGTGGGGGAGTCCAGGACCAGAGCAGACAGATAGAGTGGGTGTGGAGAGGATGTTTCCTATAGTCGGGGAGTCTAGGACCAGAGGACACAGATAGAGTGGATGTGGAGAGGATGTTTCCTGTAGTGGGGCGAGTCTAGGACCAGAGGACACTGATAGAGTGGATGTGGAGAGGATGTTTCCTGTAGTGGGGGGAGTCTGGGACCAGAGGACACAGATAGAGTGGATGTGGAGAGGATGTTTCCTGTAGTGGGGGAGTCTAGGACCAGAGGACACAGATAGAGTGGATGTGGAGAGGATGTTTCCTATAGTGGGGGAGTCTAGGACCAGAGGACACAGATAGAGTGGATGTGGAGAGGATGTTTCCTGTAGTGGGGGAGTCTAGGACCAGAGGACACAGATAGAGTGGATGTGGAGAGGATGTTTCCTGTAGTGGGGGAGTCTAGGACCAGAGGACACAGATAGAGTGGATGTGGAGAGGATGTTTCCTGTTGTGGGGGGAGTTAGGGATGGTTCGAATCCCCGCCCCGCCGCGCGCCCCGTCTCCACACCTGCTTGGCCAGCGCCACCTTCTTCAGCATCACCTCCATGTGCTCGTCGGCCACCTTCATGCGGTGCAGGGCCTCCGCGTCCGCCATCCGCCGCCCCTCCAGCCGTTCCTTCTCCTCCAGCTCCCTCAGGCGCACCTTGAGGGCCTCCAGCTGCGGGAGAGCCAGGCAGGCGTGACACCCTCGCCAAAAGCCGGGGTTCGCCGGATCCAAGAACGCCCCTCCCACCCCAACCCAGATCGTGCAGCCTCACCTCGGACTTGGCCTTCTTCTCTGCGGCCATCAGCTGCACCTTGTCCCTCTGTTCCTTCGGCGACGAGCGATACATGTCCAACAGCAGCTTCATCTCCTTCTGGCTCTCCTGGGCTCGCCTGCGAGGGAGATTCGGGTGGGGGGTGAGGTGACGTCCAAGGCCCGCGCACGCACCGGGAGCACCGTGCACAGTTCCCGTCTCCGTATCCCCCCCCCGGGTCACACCCACACACACCGGGAGCACCGTGCACAGTTCCCGTCTACGTATCCCCCCCGGGTCAGACCCACACACACCGGGAGCACCGTGCACAGTTCCCGTCTCCGTCTCCCCCCCTGGGTCAGACCCACACACACCGGGAGCACCGTGCACAGTTCCCGTCTCCGTATCCCCCCCGGGTCAGACCCACACACACCGGGAGCACCGTGCACAGTTCCCGTCTCCGTATCCCCCCTGGGTCAGACCCACACACACCGGGAGCACCGTGCACAGTTCCCGTCTCCGTATCCCCCCCCCGGGTCACACCCACACACACCGGGAGCACCGTGCACAGTTCCCGTCTCCGTATCCCCCCCGGGTCAGACCCACACACACCGGGAGCACCGTGCACAGTTCCCGTCTCCGTATCCCCCCTGGGTCAGACCCACACACACCGGGAGCACCATGCACAGTTCCCGTCTCCGTATCCCCCCCGGGTCAGACCCACACACACCGGGAGCACCGTGCACAGTTCCCGTCTCCGTCTCCCCCCCTGGGTCAGACCCACACACACCGGGAGCACCGTGCACAGTTCCCGTCTCCGTATCCCCCCCCCCGGGTCACACCCACACACACCGGGAGCACCGTGCACAGTTCCCGTCTCCGTATCCCCCCCCCGGGTCACACCCACACACACCGGGAGCACCGTGCACAGTTCCCGTCTCCGTATCCCCCCTGGGTCAGACCCACACATACCGGGAGCACCATGCACAGTTCCCGTCTCCGTATCCCCCCCCCCGGGTCAGACCCACACACACCGGGAGCACCGTGCACAGTTCCCATCTCCGTATCCCCCCTGGGTCAGACCCACACATACCGGGAGCACCATGCACAGTTCCCGTCTCCGTATCTCCCCCCCCCCCCGGGTCAGACCCACACATACCGTGAGCACCGTGCACAGTTCCCGTCTCCGTATCCCCCCCCCGGGTCAGAACCACACACCGGGAGCACCGTGCACAGGTCCCGTCTCCGTCGCCCCCCCCCCCGGGTCAGACCCACACACACCGGGAGCACCGTGCACAGTTCCCGTCTCCGTATCCCCCGGGTCAGACCCACACACACCGGGAGCACCGTGCACAGTTCCCGTCTCCGTATCCCGCCCCCGGGTCAGACCCACACACTGCGTCCCAACAAAACCCCATTAGGTGTACAATCCCGGAGCCATACTTCATACAAAAAGCTTGTAAAGATAGACATCAAACCTCCAGCAAGAAACAAAAAGTACCAAAAATTTACAATTAGATCCTGGAGGAAATCCATCGATTCAGTCAAATGACAATAACGAGCAAATGAACCCCATCTTTTCCCAAAATCAAACAGCGGTTCAAAGCTTCGACTTCTAATTTTCTCCAAACTAAGACATAGCATCACTTGGGAGAACCACTGTGGCAAAATGGGAGCTGATGTGTCCTTCCACTTCAACAAAATGGCCCTCCTGGCTATTGATGGAACAAGTGCAATACCCATGTTGGTCAGACACAGAGATACCATGGATATTTTGAGGAATTATTCTCTCTCATACTCACACTTTTTATAATATCTCCAACTGAGACATTTCTGACAAAAATATTTAAGTAATTTTCCTTACATATTGGATGCTGACCTGTTAGATACTGTTGTGTGCTGGGGCAGCAGGCTGAGGGTAGCAGACACCAACAGAATCAACAAACTCATCCGTAAGGCCGGTGACGTTGTGGGGATGGAACTGGACTCTCTGACGGTGGTGTCTGAAAAGAGGATGCTGTCTAAGTTGCATGCCATCTTGGACAATGTCTCCCATCCACTACATAATGTACTGGGTGGGCACAGGAGTACATTCAGCCAGAGACTCATTCCACCGAGATGCAGCACAGAGCGTCATAGGAAGCCATTCCTGCCTGTGGCCATCAAACTTTACAACTCCTCCCTTGGAGGGTCAGACACCCTGAGTCGATAGGCTGGTCCTGGACTTATTTCATAATTTACTGGCATAATTTACATATTACTATTTAACTATTTATTACTATTATTACTATCGATCTTTGGCCCATCGCCAGCCTCCGTTGACGCGTAATTTGTGGAAACGATAGACGGGGTGCAGAGGAGATCTGCAGGGACGTTGCCCGGATTGGGGAGCACGCCTTACGAGAACAGGTTGCGTGAACTCGGCCTTTTCCGCTCGGAGTGACGGAGGATGAGAGGTGACCTGATAGAGGTGTGTAAGATCAGGGGCACCTGTGTATTTACCAAATACCTCAGGATACAAGTTGACAATAAACTGGACTGATCAAAGAACACTGAGGCTGTCCACAAGAAGGGTCAGGGCCATCTCTATTTTCTGAGGAGACTGAGGTCCTTTAACATCTGCCGGACGATGCTGAGGATGTTCTACGAGTCTGTGGTGGCCAGTGCGATCACGTTTGCTGTTGTGTGCTGGGGCAGCAGGCTGAGGGTAGCAGACACCAGCAGAATCAACAAACTCATTCGTAAGGCCAGCGATGTTGTGGGGATGGAACTGGACTCTCTGACGGTGGTGTCTGAAAAGAGGATGCTGTCTAAGTTGCATGCCATCTTGGACAATGTCTCCCATCCACTACATAATGTACTGGCTGGTCACAGGAGTACATTCAGCCAGAGACTCATTCCACCGAGATGCAGCACAGAGCGTCATAGGAAGCCATTCCTGCCTGTGGCCATCAAACTTTACAACTCCTCCCTTGGAGGGTCAGACACCCTGAGTCGATAGGCTGGTCCTGGACTTATTTCATAATTTACTGGCATAATTTACATATTACTATTTAACTATTTATTACTATTATTCCTATCGATCTTTGGCCCATCGCCAGCCTCCGTTGACGCGTAATTTGTGGAAACGATAGACGGGGTGCAGAGGAGATCTGCAGGGACGTTGCCCGGATTGGGGAGCACGCCTTACGAGAACAGGTTGCGTGAACTCGGCCTTTTCCGCTCGGAGTGACGGAGGATGAGAGGTGACCTGATAGAGGTGTGTAAGATCAGGGGCACCTGTGTATTTACCAAATACCTCAGGATACAAGTTGACAATAAACTGGACTGATCAAAGAACACTGAGGCTGTCTACAAGAAGGGTCAGGGCCATCTCTATTTTCTGAGGAGACTGAGGTCCTTTAACATCTGCCGGACGATGCTGAGGATGTTCTACGAGTCTGTGGTGGCCAGTGCGATCACGTTTGCTGTTGTGTGCTGGGGCAGCAGGCTGAGGGTAGCAGACACCAGCAGAATCAACAAACTCATTCGTAAGGCCAGCGATGTTGTGGGGATGGAACTGGACTCTCTGACGGTGGTGTCTGAAAAGAGGATGCTGTCTAAGTTGCATGCCATCTTGGACAATGTCTCCCATCCACTACATAATGTACTGGCTGGTCACAGGAGTACATTCAGCCAGAGACTCATTCCACCGAGATGCAGCACAGAGCGTCATAGGAAGCCATTCCTGCCTGTGGCCATCAAACTTTACAACTCCTCCCTTGGAGGGTCAGACACCCTGAGTCGATAGGCTGGTCCTGGACTTATTTCATAATTTACTGGCATAATTTACATATTACTATTTAACTATTTATTACTATTATTCCTATCGATCTTTGGCCCATCGCCAGCCTCCGTTGACGCGTAATTTGTGGAAACGATAGACGGGGTGCAGAGGAGATCTGCAGGGACGTTGCCCGGATTGGGGAGCACGCCTTACGAGAACAGGTTGCGTGAACTCGGCCTTTTCCGCTCGGAGTGACGGAGGATGAGAGGTGACCTGATAGAGGTGTGTAAGATCAGGGGCACCTGTGTATTTACCAAATACCTCAGGATACAAGTTGACAATAAACTGGACTGATCAAAGAACACTGAGGCTGTCCACAAGAAGGGTCAGGGCCATCTCTATTTTCTGAGGAGACTGAGGTCCTTTAACATCTGCCGGACGATGCTGAGGATGTTCTACGAGTCTGTGGTGGCCAGTGCGATCACGTTTGCTGTTGTGTGCTGGGGCAGCAGGCTGAGGGTAGCAGACACCAGCAGAATCAACAAACTCATTCGTAAGGCCAGCGATGTTGTGGGGATGGAACTGGACTCTCTGACGGTGGTGTCTGAAAAGAGGATGCTGTCTAAGTTGCATGCCATCTTGGACAATGTCTCCCATCCACTACATAATGTACTGGCTGGTCACAGGAGTACATTCAGCCAGAGACTCATTCCACCGAGATGCAGCACAGAGCGTCATAGGAAGCCATTCCTGCCTGTGGCCATCAAACTTTACAACTCCTCCCTTGGAGGGTCAGACACCCTGAGCCGATAGGCTGGTCCTGGACTTATTTCATAATTTACTGGCATAATTTACATATTACTATTTAACTATTTATTACTATTATTACTATCGATCTTTGGCCCATCGCCAGCCTCCGTTGACGTGTAATTTGTGGAAACGATAGACGGGGTGCAGAGGAGATCTGCAGGGACGTTGCCCGGATTGGGGAGCACGCCTTACGAGAACAGGTTGCGTGAACTCGGCCTTTTCCGCTCGGAGTGACGGAGGATGAGAGGTGACCTGATAGAGGTGTGTAAGATCAGGGGCACCTGTGTATTTACCAAATACCTCAGGATACAAGTTGACAATAAACTGGACTGATCAAAGAACACTGAGGCTGTCTACAAGAAGGGTCAGGGCCATCTCTATTTCCTGAGGAGACTGAGGTCCTTTAACATCTGCCGGACGATGCTGAGGATGTTCTACGAGTCTGTGGTGGCCAGTGCTATCATGTTTGCTGTTGTGTGCTGGGGCAGCAGGCTGAGGGTAGCAGACACCAGCAGAATCAACAAACTCATTCGTAAGGCCAGTGATGTTGTGGGGATGGAACTGGACTCTCTGACGGTGGTGTCTGAAAAGGGGATGCTATCTAAGTTGCATGCCATCTTGGACAATGTCTCCCATCCACTACATAATGTACTGGGTGGGCACAGGAGTACATTCAGCCAGAGACTCATTCCACCGAGATGCAGCACAGAGCGTCATAGGAAGTCATTCCTGCCTGTGGCCATCAAACTTTACAACTCCTCCCTTGGAGGGTCAGACACCCTGAGCCAATAGGCTGGTCCTGGACTTATTTCCTGGCATAATTTATGTAACTATTTATTATTTATGGTGCAACTGTAACGAAAACCAATTTCCCCCGGGATCAATAAAGGATGACTGTCTGGGGCCTAAAACTGGAAGAATTTACAATGGGATAGGCGTCCTTCATTTCAGATTAAACAAGGTTGGGAAAAGGAACTTAACTTGACTTTGACGACCAAAGATTGGACGCGGATTCTGAAGCTGGTTCACTCTTCTTCGATCTGTGCCAGCCATTTGCCGATTCAATTGTACGTCGTTAACCATCTGACGAAGGTGAGATTGTCTAAAATATTCCCCCATGTTGATAAGTTATTGTGCTGGATGTGAAACTGACACACCTCCAAAAGTAGTGGATACGGCCCGGCCCGGGTCAAGCCCTCCCCACCACTGTGGACTGGGGGCGATGGGGAGGATATTGAGGTGCGGAGAGTTGGTGGGGGGGGGTGTGAATTAATAATCAGAATGGGGTTTAATTTGTTAGGTCGGAAATTAATTTGAAGTGCTTTAGAAATTGGCGACAAAAACTGATTTCCAGAACTGCTCCAGTATAGAACAGGACCAACACACGTCTGTCAGTGTCGCCGTCTCAGTTTTACGTTGTATCACCATGTCCGCGTTTTTTGGTATCCGGGAGGGGGTCCCGGAGCCAATCCCTCGCGGATGAGGAGGGCCGACTGTATGAAACTCTGGTCGGGATGGACTGGGGGAGTGGGGGGGAGGGTACTGTGTGCGGTTTGGGTCGCCCCGTCACAGCAGGAGTGTGGCGGGGTGGGGAGCAGGTAAAACGGAGACGTTTTAAGAGCCTGTCACACAGACGCCTGGGGACGGAGGGAGATGGACATTGCGCGGACAGGCGCTAAGGTTAGTAAGGCGATCTTAAACTGTTGGGAGGAGGAGACGCAGCTCGCAGCGGCCACTCCGGTGAATGATGACTGTAATCCGTCAAGAAGTGTGCCGTGTATGATCCTGATTTGATGGAGACGGACGTGAGAGCTCGGAGGAACGTCTGGAGAAACTTCTGGAATGCCTGTTTCGCTGCCGCTGCTACCGTGTGATCCGGAATCTCCGGAGGGGAAGGCCCCGAGATCCTCGGCTTTGCTCGTTGCTCAGCAGCCGGGGCCGGGATCGAAGCGCTCGGCAGAGGATGGTGCTCGGAGGGGCTGGTCGGAGGCTCGAAGTTTCCGGACGGACTCAGAGTCAGCTGCGGTCGGGTGCTTCCAATGCATCGGCGAGTTTGCGGAGCTTGGAGCTTCATGGTGGGGAGAGTTTTTCTTCCTTCTACCGTCTGTGTGAGATGATGGGGCCATCGGGACTTTGAGACTTTTTTTTTACAGTGCCCATGGTCTGCTCTTTATCAAATTACGGTATTGCTTTGCACTGTTGTAACTACATGTTATAATTATGTGGTTTTCTCAGTTTCTCCTGTGTTTTTCTTGTGATATCACTCTGGGGGAACCATAGAACCATAGAAACTACAGCACAGAAACAGGCCTTTTGGCCCTTCTTGGCTGTGCCGAACCATTTTCTGCCGAGTCCCACTGACCTGCCCATGGACCATATCCCTCCATACACCTCCCATCCACGTATCTGTCCAATTTACTCTTAAATGTTAAAAAAGAACCCGCATTTACCACCTCGTCTGGCAGCTCATTCCATACTCCCACCACTCTGTGTGAAGAAGCCCCCCTAATGTTCCCTTTAAACTTTCCCCCCTCACCCTTAACCCATGTCCTCTGTCTTTTTTCTCCCCTTGCCTCAGTGGAAAAAGCCTGCTTGCATTCACCCTATCTATACCCATCATAATTTTATATACCTCTATCAAATCTCCCCTCATTCTTCTACGCTCCAGGGAATAAAGTCCTAACCTATTCAACCTTTCTCTGTAACTGAGTTTCTCAAGTCCCGGCAACATCCTTGTAAACCTTCTCTGCACTCTTTCAACCTTATTTATATCCTTCCTGTAATTTGGTGACCAAAACTGAACACAATACTCCAGATTCGGCCCCACCAATGCCTTATGTTGTATCATTTTTTACTGCATGCATTTCTAAATGACAGTAAACGAGGACTGAGTGTCCTCATAATCTGAATTTCATTAGTTCATAGAACGCAGACCAGTTCGGCCCAGGGACCGGTCTTTGGCCCACAGTGTTGTGCCGAACCCATTAAATTAGCCATCAAGTGGCCAACTGAACTCATCCCCACCCTCCCCTACCTGCACCCTGTCCCTATCCCTCCCTCTTCCTCACATCCACCTGCCTCTCCGAACGCCTCTTAAAAGCGTCAAATGCGTTTGCCTCCACCACCACCAGACCGGGCAAAACTTTCCAGGCATCCTCCACTAAGTAAAAAAAACTTGCCCCTCACACCTACCCCCTCTCCCCTTCCATGCCTGCCCCTCCGGGATGAAGCACTTCGACCCTGGGAGACAAGATTCTCCCCGTCCACTCTGTCTACGCCCCTCACAATCTTATAAACCTCTCTCAGATCTCCCCTCAGCCTCCGGCTATCCGGAGAAAAGTTTAACATAGGAGATAGAATAGTACAGCACATTACAGGCCCTTCGGCCCACAATGTTGTGCCAACCCTCAAGCCCTGCCTCCCGTATAACCCCCCCCCGACCTTAAATCCCTCCATATACCTGTCTAGTCGTCTCTTAAACTTCATTAGTGTATCTGACTCAGGCAGTGCATTCCACGCACCGACCACTCTCTGAGTAAAAAACCTTCCTCTAATATCCCCCACCCCTTACCTTAAAGCCATGTCCTCTTGTATTGAGCAGTGGTGCCCTGGGGAAGAGGCGCTGACTGTCCACTCTATCTATTCCTCTTATTATCTTGTCTCCTCTCATCCTCCTTCTCTCCAAAGAGTAAAGCCCTAGCTCCCTTAATCTCTGATCATAATCCATACTCTCTAAACCAGGCAGCATCCTGGTAAATCTCCTCTGTACCCTTTCCAATGCTTCCACATCCTTCCTATAGTGAGGCGACCAGGACTGGACACAGTACTCCAAGTGTGGCCTAACCAGAGTTTTATAGAGCTGCATCATTACATCGCGACTCTTAAACACTATCCCTCGACTTATGAAAGCTAACACCCCATAAGCTTTCTTAACTGCCCTATCCACCTGTGAGACAACTTTCAGGGATCTGTGGACATGTACCCCGAGATCCTTCTGCTCCTCCACACTACCAAGTATCCTGCCATTTACTTTGTACTCTGCCTTGGAGTTTGTCCTTCCAAAGTGTACCACCTCACACTTCTCCGGGTTTAACTCCATCTGTCACTTCTCAGCCCACTTCTGCATCCTATCAATGTCTCTCTTCAATCTTCGACAATCCTCTACACTGTCTACAACACCACCAACCTTTGTGTCGTCTGCAAACCTAGCACATTTATTCTTTCAACATAGTCCCCTCCCAGATGTGCGCACTTAGAACATAGAATAGTACAGCACATTACAGGCCCTTCGGCCCACAACGTTGTGCTGACCCTCAATCCCTGCCTCCCATATAAGCCCCCACCTTAAATTCCTCCATATACCTGTCTAGTCGTCTCTTAAACTTCACGAGTGTATCTGCCTCCACCACTGACTCAGGCAGTGCATTCCACGCACCAACCACTCTCTGAGTGAAAAACCTTCCTCTAATATCCCCCTTGAACTTCCCACCCCTTACCTTAAAGCCATCTCCTCTTGTATTGAGCAGTGGTGCCCTGGGGAAGAGGCGCTGGCTATCCACTCTATCTATTCCTCTTATTATCTTGTACACCTCTATCATGTCTCCTCTCATCCTCCTTCTCTCCAAAGAGTAAAGCCCTAACTCCCTTAATCTCTGATCATAATGCATACTCTCTAAACCAGGCAGCATCCTGGTAAATCTCTTCTGTACCCTTTCCAATGCTTCCACACCCTTCCTGTAGTGAGGTGGCCAGAACTGGACACAGTACTCCAAGTGTGGCCTAACCAGAGTTTTATAGAGCTGCATCATTACATCGCGACTCTTAAACTCTATCCCCCGACTTTTGAAAGCTAACACCCCATAAGGGTACCGTGCACAATCCGGATTTGATGGAGACGGCCGTGAGAAACACGGAGGGACACCTGGAGTAGCTTCTGAAATGCCCGCTTCGCTGCCGCTGCTACCGTGTCGATCGAGAATCTCCGGAGGGGAAGGCCCCAGATCCTCGGCTTTGCCTATCGCCTGTTGCCGGGGCCGGGGTCGAAGCGCTCGGCAGAGATGATGCTCGGTGTCGGAGGCTCGGGAGTTTTTCGGACGGACTGTGGTCGGCAAGTTGGAGGTTTGCCGTCTGCGTGAGATGATGCGACTTCCGAGAGACTTTGAGACTTCTTTTTTTACAGTGCCCATGGTCTGCTCTTTATCAAATTACGGTATTGCTTTGCACTGTTGTGACTATATGTTATCATTATGTGGTTTTTGTCAGTATTTTAAGTTCGGTTTGTCATGTGTTTTCGTGATATCGTTCTGGACAAATATTGTATCATTTCTTAATGCATGCATTACTAAATGACAATAAATCTGATCTAATCCTGGTAAATCGACTCTGCACCCTTTCCACATCCTTCCTATAGTGAGGCGACCGGAACTGGACACTGCACTCCAGGTGCGGCCGAACCAGAGTTTTATAGAGCTAAATCATTACCCCGCGACTCTTAAAACTCTGTCCCTCGCCTCACGAAAGCTAACACCCAAAGAGCTTTCTGGTCCGGTCTCTGTCCAGCCTCTCGTGAGAGCACACCCCCTCCAAACCGGTGCGGGGAACGTCTTCTGCCTCCCCCCACCCCTCTTCCGAAGCCTCGACGTCCTTCTGGGTGTGGGACGACCCGAATTGCGTGCCGTACCCTAGATGGGGCTCGATTGAGATTTTGGATAAGACTGTAATATCGGAGATTGGAGAGCAGCAGAGGCCCTTCGGCCCGCAATGTGATGCTAACCCCTCGATGCTTCCTTCGAGGAAGTGAGAAGACAAGAGCGGGACGGAAAGAGAGAGAGAGAGAGAGAGACAGCACGTACTTGAGCTCTGCTCTCATCTGCTTGACCGCTTCGCCCTCCTTGCGCTTGCCATCGTCGGACTTGCCCTTCTCGGCCTCCTTCTCCCTCCCCTTCTCGCGGGGCCGCTCTCTCTCCCGCCGCTCGCGCTCCCGCTCCCGCTCCTCGGCGTCCTCCTGCAGCTTGCGGGCCCGGGCTCCGGCCGCCTCCGCCAGATCCTGCTCGACCCCCTCGGCATCCTCCTCCTCCGCGGCCCCCGCCCCAGCCCCAGCGGCCGCCGGCCCCCCGCCGCCCGCGACCCTCGGCCTCTTGCTGGGGGGAGGGTCCTCGGGCTCCCTCTTAATGGGGTCGGCGGGCGGGGCCTGGGAGGCGACAGGGGCTCGTAGACGTGACTGGGGACAGAGAGAAAGTCAGGTCACACAGAGAGACGGAGACAGAGATACAGAGACAGAGACAGACAGGGGGAGAGAGACGGGGAGTCAGGTCACACAGAGAGACGGAGACAGAGATACAGAGACAGAGACAGACACGGGGAGAGAGACGGGGAGTCAGGTCACACAGAGAGACGGAGACAGAGATACAGAGACAGAGACAGACAGGGGGAGAGAGACGGGGAGTCAGGTCACACAGAGAGACGGAGACAGAGATACAGAGACAGAGACAGACAGGGGGAGAGAGACGGGGAGTCAGGTCACACAGAGAGACGGAGACAGAGATACAGAGACAGAGACAGACAGGGGGAGAGAGACGGGGAGTCAGGTCACACAGAGAGACGGAGACAGAGATACAGAGACAGAGACAGACAGGGGGAGAGAGACGGGGAGTCAGGTCACAGAGAGAGACGGAGACAGAGATACAGAGACAGAGACAGACAGGGGGAGAGAGACGGGGAGTCAGGTCACACAGAGAGACGGAGACAGAGATACAGAGACAGAGACAGACAGGGGGAGAGAGACGGGGAGTCAGGTCACACAGAGAGACGGAGACAGAGATACAGAGACAGAGACAGACAGGGGGAGAGAGACGGGGAGTCAGGTCACACAGAGAGACGGAGACAGAGATACAGAGACAGAGACAGACAGGGGGAGAGAGACGGGGAGTCAGGTCACACAGAGAGACGGAGACAGAGATACAGAGACAGAGACAGACAGGGGGAGAGAGACGGGGAGTCAGGTCACACAGAGAGACGGAGACAGAGATACAGAGACAGAGACAGACAGGGGGAGAGAGACAGGGGGTCAGGTCACACAGAGAGACGGAGACAGAGACACAGAGACAGAGACAGACAGGGGGAGAGAGACGGGGAGTCAGGTCACACAGAGAGACGGAGACAGAGATACAGAGACAGAGACAGACAGGGGAAGAGAGACGGGGAGTCAGGTCACACAGAGAGACGGAGACAGAGATACAGAGACAGAGACAGACACGGGGAGAGAGACGGGGAGTCAGGTCACACAGAGAGACGGAGACAGAGATACAGAGACAGAGACAGGCAGGGGGAGAGAGACAGGGAGTCAGGTCACACAGAGAGACGGAGACAGAGATACAGAGACAGAGACAGACAGGGGGAGAGAGACGGGGAGTCAGGTCACACAGAGAGATCAGAGACAGAGACAGACAGGGGGAGAGAGACGGGGAGTCAGGTCACACAGAGAGACGGAGACAGAGATACAGAGACAGAGACAGACGGGGGAGAGAGACGGGGAGTCAGGTCACACAGAGAGACGGAGACAGAGATACAGAGACAGAGACAGACAGGGGAAGAGAGACGGGGAGTCAGGTCACACAGAGAGACGGAGACAGAGATACAGAGACAGAGACAGACACGGGGAGAGAGACGGGGAGTCAGGTCACACAGAGAGACGGAGACAGAGATACAGAGACAGAGACAGACAGGGGGAGACAGACGGGGAGTCAGGTCACACAGAGAGACGGAGACAGAGATACAGAGACAGAGACAGACAGGGGAAGAGAGACGGGGAGTCAGGTCACACAGAGAGATGGAGACAGAGAGAGGGGAATGGAGAGAGGGAGAGGGGAATGGAGAGAGGGAGAGGGGAATGGAAGGAGGGAGAGGGGAATGGAGGGAGGGAGAGGGTAATGGAGGGAGTGAGAGAGGATTTGAGGGAGGGAGAGGGGAATGGAGAGAGGGAGAGGGGAATGGAGGGAGGGAGAGGGGAATGGAGGGAGAGAGAGGGGAAGGGAGGGAGGGAGCGGGGAAGGGAGTGAGGGAGAGGGGAAGGGAGGGAGGGAGAGGGGAATGGAGGGAGAGAGAGGGAGAGGAAAATGGAGGGAGGAAGAGGGGAATGGAGGGAGGGAGGGAGGAAGAGGGGAATGGAGGGAGGGAGGGACGGAGAGGGGAATGGAGGGAGGGAGAGAGAGGGGAATGGAGGGAGGGAGGGACGGAGAGGGGAATGGAGGGAGGGAGAGAGAGGGGAATGGAGGGAGGGAGAGGGGAATGGCGGGAGGGAGGGACGGAGAGGGGAATGGAGGGAGGGAGAGAGAGGGGAATGGAGAGACATTGAGGGAGAGGTGTGGGATGGAGGGAGAGGGAGGGAGAGGGGAATGGAGGGAGGGAGGAAACGAGGGACAGCGAGGCGGACGGAGAGACATTGAGGGAGAGGTGTGGGATGGAGGGGGAGGGAGGGAGAGGGGAATGGAGGGACGGAGAGAGGAGTGGAGGGAGGGAGAGGGGAATGGAGGGAGGGAGGGAGAGAGAGGGGAATGGAGAGAGGGAGAGGGGAATGGAGGGAGGGAGGGAGAGAGGATTGGAGGGAGGGAGGAAACGAGGGACAGCGAGGCGGACGGAGAGACATTGAGGGAGAGGTGTGGGATGGAGGGAGAGGGAGGGAGAGGGTAATGGAGGGAGGGAGGAAACGAGGGACAGCGAGGCGGACGGAGAGACATTGAGGGAGAGGTGTGGGATGGAGGGGGAGGGAGGGAGAGGGGAATGGAGGGACGGAGAGAGGAGTGGAGGGAGGGAGAGGGGAATGGAGGGAGGGAGAGAGAGGGGAATGGAGAGAGGGAGAGGAGAATGGAGGGAGGGAGGAAACGAGGGACAGCGAGGCGGACGGAGAGACATTGAGGGAGAGGTGTGGGATGGAGGGGAAGGAGGGAAGGGGTCAATCTACCCCCCCCACTCCCAGGAGGAGGGAAGGACAGGGCGGCCCGTCTCCCCTCCCCGCCCCCTCACTCACCGCTCCGAGCTCGCTGTGGGCCTCCCAGGCCTTGCGCCGGAACTTGGCCAGCTCGCCGTGCGTGTCGCGTTGTTTGCGCTTGTAGCGCTGAACGTCGCCCTTCAGCTGGTGGTTGTGGGTCTGCAGCGTGCTGATGAGGTGTCTCATCTCCCGGTTGATGGGCCCTGGCGGGGCGGGGGCAGAGGGGGGCACGGACACAGCGGGAGGGAGGGACGGGCACGGAGGGAGGGAGGGAGGGGGCAGGGACACAGAGCAGGAGGGAGGGACGGGCACGGAGGGAGGGAGGGAGGGGGCAGGGACACAGAGCAGGAGGGAGGGACGGGCACGGAGGGAGGGAGGGAGGGGGCAGGGACACAGAGCAGGAGGGAGGGACGGGCACGGAGGGAGGGAGGGAGGGGGCAGGGACACAGCGGGAGGGAGGGAGGGAGGGACAGGGGCACGGAGGGAGGGAGGGAGGGAGGGGGCAGGGACACAGAGCGGGAGGGAGGGACAGGGGCACGGAGGGAGGGAGGGAGGGAGGGGGCAGGGACACAGAGCGGGAGGGAGGGACAGGGGCACGGAGGGAGGGAGGGAGGGACAGGGGCACGGAGGGAGGGAGGGAGGGAGGGACAGGGGCACGGAGGGAGGGAGGGAGGGAGGGACAGGGGCACGGAGGGAGGGAGGGAGGGAGGGAGGGACAGGGGCACGGAGGGAGGGAGGGAGGGAGGGGGCAGGGACACAGAGCGGGAGGGAGGGACAGGGGCACGGAGGGAGGGAGGGAGGGGGCAGGGACACAGAGCAGGAGGGAGGGACGGGCACGGAGGGAGGGAGGGAGGGGGCAGGGACACAGCGGGAGGGAGGGAGGGAGGGGGCAGGGACACGGAGGGAGGGAGGGAGGGACACAGCGGGAGGGAGGGACGGGCACGGAGGGAGAGAGGGAGGGGGGCACGGAGGGAGGGAAGGACGGGGGCACGGAGGGAGGGAGGGAGGGAGGGACAGGGGCACGGAGGGAGGGAGAGAGGGACAGGGGCACGGAGGGAGGGAGGGAGGGACAGGGGCACGGAGGGAGGGAGGGAGGGACAGGGGCACGGAGGGAGGGAGGGAGGGACAGGGGCACGGAGGGAGGGAGGGAGGGGGCAGGGACACAGAGCGGGAGGGAGGGACAGGGGCACGGAGGGAGGGAGGGAGGGGGCAGGGACACAGAGCGGGAGGGAGGGACAGGGGCACGGAGGGAGGGAGGGAGGGAGGGACAGGGGCACGGAGGGAGGGAGGAGGGGGGAGGGGGGAGGGGGCAGGGACACGGAGGGAGGGAGGGACGGGCACGGAGGGAGGGAGGGACGGGGGCACGGAGGGAGGGAGGGAGGGACGGGGGCACGGAGGGAGGGAGGGAGGGAGGGACAGGGGCACGGAGGGAGGGAGGGAGGGAGGGGGCAGGGACACAGAGCGGGAGGGAGGGACAGGGGCACGGAGGGAGGGAGGGAGGGAGGGACAGGGGCACGGAGGGAGGGAGGGAGGGAGGGACAGGGGCACGGAGGGAGGGAGGGAGGGAGGGACAGGGGCATGGAGGGAGGGAGGGACAGGGGCACGGAGGGAGGGAGGGAGGGACAGGGGCACGGAGGGAGGGAGGGAGGGAGGGGGCAGGGACACAGAGCGGGAGGGAGGGACAGGGGCACGGAGGGAGGGAGGGAGGGAGGGGGCAGGGACACAGAGCGGGAGGGAGGGACAGGGGCACGGAGGGAGGGAGGGAGGGAGGGGGCAGGGACACAGAGCGGGAGGGAGGGACAGGGGCACGGAGGGAGGGAGGGAGGGACAGGGGCACGGAGGGAGGGAGGGAGGGAGGGACAGGGGCACGGAGGGAGGGAGGGAGGGAGGGACAGGGGCACGGAGGGAGGGAGGGAGGGAGGGAGGGACAGGGGCACGGAGGGAGGGAGGGAGGGGGCAGGGACACAGAGCGGGAGGGAGGGACAGGGGCACGGAGGGAGGGAGGGAGGGGGCAGGGACACAGAGCAGGAGGGAGGGACGGGCACGGAGGGAGGGAGGGAGGGGGCAGGGACACAGCGGGAGGGAGGGAGGGAGGGGGCAGGGACACGGAGGGAGGGAGGGAGGGACACAGCGGGAGGGAGGGACGGGCACGGAGGGAGAGAGGGAGGGGGGAGGGGGCAGGGACACGGAGGGAGGGAGGGACGGGCACGGAGGGAGGGAGGGACGGGGGCACGGAGGGAGGGAGGGAGGGAGGGACAGGGGCACGGAGGGAGGGAGAGAGGGACAGGGGCACGGAGGGAGGGAGGGAGGGACAGGGGCACGGAGGGAGGGAGAGAGGGACAGGGGCACGGAGGGAGGGAGGGAGGGACAGGGGCACGGAGGGAGGGAGGGAGGGACAGGGGCACGGAGGGAGGGAGGGAGGGGGCAGGGACACAGAGCGGGAGGGAGGGACAGGGGCACGGAGGGAGGGAGGGAGGGAGGGAGGGAGGGACAGGGGCACGGAGGGAGGGAGGGAGGGAGGGGGCAGGGACACAGAGCGGGAGGGAGGGACAGGGGCACGGAGGGAGGGAGGGAGGGAGGGAGGGACAGGGGCACGGAGGGAGGGAGGGAGGGAGGGGGCAGGGACACAGAGCGGGAGGGAGGGAGGGAGGGGGCAGGGACACAGAGCGGGAGGGAGGGACAGGGGCACGGAGGGAGGGAGGGAGGGAGGGACAGGGGCACGGAGGGAGGGAGGGAGGGAGGGAGGGACAGGGACAGGGGCACGGAGGGAGGGAGGGAGGGAGGGAGGGACAGGGGCACGGAGGGAGGGAGGGAGGGAGGGAGGGACAGGGGCACGGAGGGAGGGAGGGAGGGAGGGACAGGGGCACGGAGGGAGGGAGGGAGGGAGGGGGCAGGGACACAGAGCGGGAGGGAGGGACAGGGGCACGGAGGGAGGGAGGGACAGGGGCACGGAGGGAGGGAGGGAGGGAGGGACAGGGGCACGGAGGGAGGGAGGGAGGGACAGGCGGCACGGAGGGAGGGAGGGAGGGACAGGGGCACGGAGGGAGGGAGGGACAGGGGCACGGAGGGAGGGAGGGAGGGAGGGACAAGGGCACGGAGGGAGGGAGGGAGGGAGGGGACAGGGACACAGAGCAGGAGGGAGGGACAGGGGCACGGAGGGAGGGAGGGACAGGGGCACGGAGGGAGGGAGGGAGGGAGGGACAGGGGCACGGAGGGAGGGAGGGAGGGAGGGAAGGGGCACGGAGGGAGGGACAGGGGCACGGAGGGAGGGAGGGAGGGAGGGGTGGGGGTACGGAGGGAGAGAGGGAGGGAGAGAGGGAGGGAGGGAGGGAGGGGGCAGGGACACAGAGCGGGAGGGAGGGACAGGGGCACGGAGGGAGGGAGGGACAGGGGCACGGAGGGAGGGAGGGAGGGAGGGACAGGGGCACGGAGGGAGGGAGGGAGGGAGGGAGGGGGCAGGGACACAGAGCGGGAGGGAGGGACAGGGGCACGGAGGGAGGGAGGGAGGGGGGGACAGGGGCACGGAGGGAGGGAGGGAGGGAGGGACAGGGGCACGGAGGGAGGGAGGGAGGGAGGGACAGGGGCACGGAGGGAGGGAGGGAGGGAGGGGTGGGGGTACGGAGGGAGGGAGGGAGGGAGGGAGGGGGCAGGGACACAGAGCGGGAGGGAGGGACAGGGGCACGGAGGGAGGGAGGGACAGGGGCACGGAGGGAGGGAGGGAGGGAGGGAGGGAGGGACAGGGACACAGAGCGGGAGGGAGGGACAGGGGCACGGAGGGAGGGAGGGAGGGAGGGACAGGGGCACGGAGGGAGGGAGGGAGGGAGGGACAGGGGCACGGAGGGAGGGAGGGAGGGAGGGACAGGGGTACGGAGGGAGGGGGCAGGGACACAGAGCGGGAGGGAGGGACAGGGGCACGGAGGAAGGAGGGAGGGACAGGGGCACGGAGGGAGGGAGGGACAGGGGCACGGAGGGAGGGAGGGAGGGAGGGACAGGGACACGGAGGGAGGGAGGGAGGGAGGGAGGGACAGGGGCACGGAGGGAGGGAGGGAGGGAGGGGTGGGGGTACGGAGGGAGGGAGGGAGGGGTGGGGGTACGGAGGGAGGGAGGGAGGGAGGGGGCAGGGACACAGAGCGGGAGGGAGGGACAGGGGCACGGAGGAAGGAGGGAGGGACAGGGGCACGGAGGGAGGGAGGGACAGGGGCACGGAGGGAGGGAGGGAGGGAGGGACAGGGGCACGGAGGGAGGGAGGGAGGGAGGGACAGTGGCACGGAGGGAGGGAGGGAGGGAGGGACAGGGACACGGAGGGAGGGAGGGAGGGACAGGGGCACGGAGGGAGGGAGGGAGGGAGGGACAGGGACACGGAGGGAGGAAGGGACAGGGGCACGGAGGGAGGGAGGGAGGGAGGGAGGGACAGGGGCACGGAGGGAGGGAGGGAGGGAGGGACAGGGACACAGAGCGGGAGGGAGGGACAGGGGCACGGAGGGAGGGAGGGAGGGAGGGACAGGGGCACGGAGGGAGGGAGGGATGGTGTCACGGAGGGAGGGAGGGGGCAGGGACACAGAGGGGGAGGGACGTGTGGGGGCACGGAGGGAGGGAGGGAGTGGTGGGGGTACGGAGGGAGGGAGGGAGGGAGGGGTGGGGGTACGGAGGGAGGGAGGGAGGGGTGGGGGTATGGAGGGAGGGAGGGAGGGGTGGGGGTATGGAGGGAGGGAGGGAGGGGTGGGGGTACGGAGGGAGGGAGGGGTGGGGGTATGGAGGGAGGGAGGGAGGGGTGGGGGCACGGAGGGAGGGATGGGGTCACAGGGGGAGGGGGAGCGGGAGGGGGAGGAGGGCAGCGGGAGGGGGAGGGGTGACAGAGAGGCCGAGAGGCGCAGGGTTGGGACGGGAGGGAGGGGAGATGGTGGGAGGGAGGTGGGGGAAGAGGGAGAGAGGAAGAAGGGATGGAGGAACGAAGGGATGGAGGAACGAAGGGATGGAGGAACAGAGGGATGGAGGGACAGAGACGTGAACAGTGAGAGATTGAGTGCAGTATTGGAAACGGGAAGCGAGGAAACAGGTTGAATCACAGATATCACCCCTCTCTCTCTGTCAGCCGCAGTCTGCCTCCCTCTCCCCCAGTCTCCCTCCCCCCCAGTCTCTCTCCCCCCAGTCTCCCTCCCCCCCAGTCTCCGTCTCCCCACCCAGTGTCCGTCTCCCCAGTCTCCCTCCCCCCAGTCTCCCTCCCCCCCAGTCTCCGTCTCCCCACCCAGTGTCCGTCTCCCCAGTCTCCCTCCCCCCAGTCTCCCTCCCCTACAGTCTCCGTCTCCCCACCCAGTGTCCATCTCCCCCCCCAGTGTCTCTCCCCCCAGTCTCCCTCCCCCCAGTCTCCCTCCCCTACAGTCTCCGTCTCCCCACCCAGTGTCCGTCTCCCCAGTCTCCCTCCCCCCAGTCTCCCTCCCCCCCAGTCTCCGTCTCCCCACCCAGTGTCCGTCTCCCCCCCCAGTGTCTCTCCCCCCAGTCTCCCTCCCCCAGTCTCTCTCCCCCCAGTCTCCCTCCCCCCCAGTCTCCGTCTCCCCACCCAGTGTCCGTCTCCCCCCCAGTGTCTCTCCCCCAGTCTCTCTCTCCCCCCAGTCTCCCTCCCCCCAGTCTCTCTCTCCCCAGTCTCCCTCCCCCCAGTCTCTCTCCCCCCAGTCTCTCTCCCCCCAGTCTCTCTCCCCCCAGTCTCTCTCTCCCCCCAGTCTCTCTCCCCCCCAGTCTCTCTCTCCCCCCAGTCTCTCTCTCCCCCAGTCTCCCTCCCCCCGTCTCCGTCTCCCCCCAGTCTCTCTCCCCAAAGTCTCTCTGCCCCCAGTCTCCCTCCCCCCCAGTCTCCCTCCCCCCAGTCTCTCTCTCCCCCCCAGTCTCCCTCCCCCCCAGTCTCTCTCTCCCCAGTCTCTCTCTCTCCCCAGTCTCCCTCCCCCCAGTCTCCGTCTCCCCCCCAGTCTCTCTCTCTCCCCAGTCTCTCTCTCCCCCAGTCTCCCTCCCCGCCAGTCTCCGTCTCCCCCCAGTCTCTCCCCCCCAGTCTCCCTCCCCCCCAGTCTCTCTCTCTCCCCAGTCTCTCTCTCTCCCCAGTCTCCCTCCCCCCCAGTCTCCGTCTCCCCCCCAGTCTCCCTCCCCCCAGTCTCCCTCTCCCCCCAGTCTCTCTAGCTCCCCAGTCTCCCTCCCCCCAGTCTCTCTCCCCCAGTCTCTCTCTCTCCCCAGTCTCCCTCCCCCCAGTCTTTCTCTCCCCAGTCTCTCTCCCCCCCAGTCTCCCTCCCCCCCAGTCTCTCTCTCTCCCCAGTCTCTCTCTCTCTCCCCAGTCTCCCTCCCCCCAGTCTCCGTCTCCCCCCCAGTCTCTCTCTCTCCCCAGTCTCCCTCCCCCCAGTCTCTCTCTCCCCCCAGTCCCCCTCCCCCCCAGTCTCTCCTGTCTCCCTCCCCCAGTCGACTCCCTCCCCCCCGTCTCTCTCTCTCCCCAGTCTCCCTCTCCCCCAGTCTCTCTCTCTCCCCAGTCTCTCTCTCCCCAGTCTCTCTCCCCCCCAGTCTCCCTCCCCCCCAGTCTCTCTCTCCCCAGTCTCTCTCTCCCCAGTGTCTCTCCCCCCCAGTCTCCCTCCCCCCAGTCTCCGTCTCCCCCAGTCTCTGTCTCCCCCCAGTCTCCGTCTCTCCTGTCTCCCTCCCCCCCAGTCTCTCTCCCCCCCAGTCTCCGTCTCTCCTGTCTCCCTCCCCCCCAGTCTCTCTCTCCCCCAGTCTCTCTCTCTCCACAGTCTCCCTCCCCCCAGTCTCCCTCCCCCCAGTCTCCGTCTCTCATGTCTCCCTCCCCCCCAGTCCCCCTCACCCCAGTCTCTCTCTCCCCAGTCTCTCTCTCTCCCCAGTCTCCCTCCCCCCCAGTCTCCGTCTCCCCCAGTCTCCCTCCCCCCCAGTCTCCCTCCCCCCAGTCTCTCTCTCCCCAGTCTCCCTCCCCCCAGTCTCTCTCTCCCCAGTCTCTCTCTCTCCCCAGTCTCCCTCCCCCCAGTCTTTCTCTCCCCAGTCTCCCTCCCCCCCAGTCTCCCTCCCCCCAGTCTCTCTCTCCCCAGTCTCTCTCTCTCCCCAGTCTCCCTCCCCCCCAGTCTCCCTCCCCCCCAGTCTCCGTCTCCCCCCCAGTCTCTCTCCCCCCCAGTCTCCCTCCCCCCTGTCTCTCTAGCTCCCCAGTCTCCCTCCCCCCAGTCTCTCTCTCCCCAGTCTCTCTCTCTCCCCAGTCTCCCTCCCCCCCAGTCTCTCTCTCCCCAGTCTCTCTCTCCCCCCCCAGTCTCCCTCCCCCCCAGTCTCTCTCTCTCCCCCAGTCTCTCTCTCTCCCCAGTCTCCCTCCCCCCCAGTCTCCGTCTCCCCCCCAGTCTCTCTCTCTCCCCAGTCTCCCTCCCCCCAGTCTCTCTCCCCCCCAGTCTCCCTCCCCCCCAGTCTCTCCTGTCTCCCTCCCCCCTAGTCTCCCTCCCCCCAGTCTCTCTCTCCCCAGTCTCCCTCCCCGCCAGTCTCTCTCTCCCCAGTCTCTCTCTCCCCAGTCTCTCTCCCCCCCAGTCTCCCTCCCCCCCAGTCTCTCTCTCCCCAGTCTCTCTCTCCCCAGTGTCTCTCCCCCCCAGTCTCCGTCTCCCCCAGTCTCTGTCTCCCCCCAGTCTCCGTCTCTCCTGTCTCCCTCCCCCCCAGTCTCTCTCTACCCCAGTCTCCGTCTCTCCTGTCTCCCTCCCCCCCAGTCTCTCTCTCCCCCCAGTCTCTCTCTCTCCACAGTCTCCCTCCCCCCAGTCTCCCTCCCCCCCAGTCTCCGTCTCTCCTGTCTCCCTCCCCCCCAGTCCCCCTCACCCCAGTCTCCGTCTCTCCTGTCTCCCCCCCAGTCTCCCTCCCCCCCAGTCTCTCTCCCCCCCAGTCTCCCTCCCCCCAGTCTCCCTCCCCCCAGTCTCTCCCCAGTCTCCCTCCCCCCCAGTCTCCCTCCCCCCCAGTCTCCCTCCCCCACAGTCTCTCCTGTCTCCCTCCCCGCCAGTCTCCGTCTCCCCCAGTCTCTCTCTCCCCAGTCTCTCTCTCTCCCCAGTCTCCCTCCCCCCCAGTCTCCATCTCCCCCCCAGTCTCTAACTCTCCCCAGTCTCCCTCCCCCCCAGTCTCCCTCCCCCCAGTCTCCGTCTCCCCCCCAGTCTCTCTCCCCCCCAGTCTCCCTCCCCCCAGTCTCTCTCTCCCCAGTCTCTCTCTCCCCAGTCTCCCTCCCCCCCAGTCTCTCTCCCCCCAGTCTCTCTCCCCCCCAGTCTCTCTCCCCCCCAGTCTCTCTCTCCCCCAGTCTCTCTCCCCCCAGTCTCTCTCCTCCCCAGTCTCTCTCCCCCCCAGTCTCTCTCTCCAGTCTCCCTCCCCACCAGTCTCCCTCCCCCCCAGTCTCTCTCCCCCCAGCCTCCCTCCCCCCAGTCTCTCTCTCTCCCCAGTCTCTCCCCCCCAGTCTCTCCCCCCAGTCTCCCTCCCCCCAGTCTCTCTCTCTCCCCAGTCTCCCTCCCCCCCAGTCTCTCTCCCCCCAGTCTCCCTCCCCCCCAGTCTCTCTCTCCCCAGTCTCTCTCTCTCTCCCCAGTCTCCCTCCCCCCCAGTCTCCCTCTCCCCCCAGTCTCTCTCCCCCCAGTCTCTCTCTCCCCCCAGTCTCTCTCTCCCCAGTCCCCCCCCCCAGTCTCCCTCCCCCCAGTCTCTCTCTCTCCCCAGTCTCCCTCTCCCCCCAGTCTCTCTCTCCCCAGTCTCCATCTCCCCCAGTCTCCGTCTCTCCTGTCTCCGTCCCCCCCAGTCTCTCTCTCTCCCCAGTCTCTCTCTCCCCCCAGTCTCTCTCTCCCCAGTCTCTCTCTCCCCCCAGTCTCTCTCTCTCCCCAGTCTCCCTCCCCCCCAGTCTCTCTCTCTCCCCAGTCTCCCTCCCCCCAGTCTCTCTCTCCCCAGTCTCTCTCTCTCCCCAGTCTCCCTCCCCCCAGTCTTTCTCTCCCCAGTCTCTCTCCCCCCCAGTCTCCCTCCCCCCCAGTCTCTCTCTCTCCCCAGTCTCCCTCGCCCCCAGTCTCCGTCTCCCCCACAGTCTCTCTCTCTCCCCAGTCTCCCTCCCCCCCAGTCTCTCTCTCCCCCAGTCTCTCTCTCCCCAGTCTCTCTCTCCCCAGTCTCTCTCTCTCCCCAGTCTCTCTCTCCCCCAGTCTCCGTCTCCCCCCCAGTCTCTCTCTCTCCCCAGTCTCCCTCCCCCCAGTCTCTCTCCCCCCCAGTCTCCCTCCACCCCAGTCTCTCCTGTCTCCCTCCCCCCCAGTCTCCCTCTCCCCAGTCTCCCTCCCCCCCAGTCTCTCTCTCCCCAGTCTCTCTCTCCCCAGTCTCTCTCTCTCCCCCCAGTCTCCCTCCCCCCAGTCTCTCTCTCCCCAGTGTCTCTCCCCCCCAGTCTCCCTACCCCCCAGTCTCTCCTGTCTCCCTCCCCCCCAGTCTCTCTCTCCCCAGTCTCTCTCTCCCCAGTGTCTCTCCCCCCAGTCTCTCCTGTCTCCCTCCCCCCCAGTCTCCCTCCCCCACAGTCTCCGTCTCCCCCAGTCTCTGTCTCCCCCCAGTCTCTCTCTCCCCAGTCTCCCTCCCCCCCAGTCTCTCTCCCCCCCAGTCTCTCTCCCCCCCAGTCTCCCTCCCCCCAGTCTCTCTCTCCCAGTCTCTCTCTCCCCAGTCTCTCTCCCCCCCAGTCTCCCTCCCCCCCAGTCTCCCTCCCCCCCAGTCTTTCTCCCCCCAGTCTCCGTCCCCCCCAGTCTCCATCTCCCCCCCAGTCTCTCTCCCCCCCAGTCTCCCTCCCCCCCCAGTCTCCCCCCAGTCTCTCTCTCTCCCCAGTCTCCCTCCCCCCCAGTCTCTCTCTCCCCAGTCTCCCTCCCCCCAGTCTCTCTCCCCCCCAGTCTCCCTCCCCCCCAGTCTCTCTCTCCCCCCAGTCTCTCTCTCTCCCCAGTCTCTCTCCCCCCTAGTCTCTCTCCCCCCCAGTCTCTCCTGTCTCCCTCCCCCCCAGTCTCTCCTGTCTCCCTCCCCCCAGTCTCTCCTGTCTCCCTCCCCACCAGTCTCCCTCCCCCCAGTCTCTCTCTCCCCCAGTCTCCCTCCCCCCGTCTCTCTCCCCCCGAGTCTCCCTCCCCCCAGTCTCCGTCTCCCCCCCAGTCTCTCCCCCCCAGTCTCTCTCTCCCCAGTCTCTCTCTCTCCCCAGTCTCCCTCCCCCCCAGTCTCCCTCCCCCCAATCTCCGTCTCCCCCCCAGTCTCCGTCTCCCCCCCAGTCTCTCTCTCCCCCCCAGTCTCTCTCTCTCCCCAGTCTCCCTCCCCCCCAGTCTCCCTCCCCCCAGTCTCCCTCCCTCCCAGTCTCTCTCTCTCCCCAGTCTCTCTCTCCCCCAGTCTCTCTCTCCCCAGTCTCTCTCTCTCCCCAGTCTCCCTCCCCCCCAGTCTCCGTCTCCCCCCAGTCTCTCTCCCCCAGTCTCTCTCTCTCCCCAGTCTCCCTCCCCCCAGTCTCCCTCTCCCCAGTCTCTCTCTCTCCCCAGTCTCCCTCCCCCCAGTCTCCCTCTCCCCAGTCTCTCTCTCTCCCCAGTCTCCCTCCCCCCAGTCTTTCTCTCTCCCCAGACTCTCTCCCCCCCAGTCTCCCTCCCCCCAGTCTCTCTCTCTCCCCAGTCTCTCTCTCTCTCTCCCCAGTCTCCCTCCCCCCCAGTCTCCGTCTCCCCCACAGTCTCTCTCTCTCCCCAGTCTCCCTCCCCCCCAGTCTCTCTCTCCCCAGTCTATCTCTCCCCAGTCTCTCTCCCCCCCAGTCTCTCTCTCCCCCAGTCTCTCTCCCCCCCAGTCTCCCTCCCCCCCAGTCTCCCTCCCCCCAGTCTCTCTCTCCCCAGTCTCTCTCTCCCCAGTCTCTCTCCCCCCCAGTCTCCCTCCCCCCCAGTCTCTCTCTCCCCCCAGTCTCTCTCCCCCCCAGTCTCCCTCCCCCCAGTCTCCGTCTCCCCCAGTCTCTGTCTCCCCCCAGTCTCTCTCTCCCCAGTCTCCCTCCCCCCCAGTCTCTCTCCCCCCCAGTCTCCCTCCCCCCCAGTCTCTCTCTACCCCAGTCTCCCTCCCCCCCAGTCTCCGTCTCTCCTGTCTCCCTCCCCCCCAGTCTCTCTCTCTCCCCAGTCTCTCTCTCCCCCCAGTCTCTCTCTCCCCCAGTCTCCCTCCCCCCCAGTCTCTCTCTCTCCCCAGTCTCCCTCCCCCCAGTCTCTCTCTCCCCAGTCTCTCTCTCTCCCCAGTCTCCCTCCCCCCAGTCTCTCTCCCCCCCAGTCTCTCTCCCCCCCAGTCTCCCTCCCCCCCAGTCTCTCTCTCTCCCCAGTCTCTCTCTCTCCCCAGTCTCTCTCTCTCCCCAGTCTCCCTCGCCCCCAGTCTCCGTCTCCCCCCCAGTCTCTCTCTCTCCCCAGTCTCCCTCCCCCCCAGTCTCTCTCTCCCCAGTCTATCTCTCCCCAGTCTCTCTCTCCCCAGTCTCTCTCTCTCCCCAGTCTCCCTCTCCCCCCAGTATCCGTCTCCCCCCCAGTCTCTCTCTCCCCAGTCTCCCTCCCCCCCAGTCTCTCTCCCCCCCAGTCTCCCTCCACCCCAGTCTCTCCTGTCTCCCTCCCCCCCAGTCTCCCTCTCCCCAGTCTCCCTCCCCCCCAGTCTCTCTCTCCCCAGTCTCTCTCTCCCCCAGTCTCTCTCCCCCCAGTCTCCCTCCCCCCCAGTCTCTCTCTCTCCCCAGTCTCTCTCCCCCCCAGTCTCCCTCCCCCCAGTCTCTCCTGTCTCCCTCCCCCCCAGTCTCCCTCCCCCCCAGTCTCTCTCTCCCCAGTCTCTCTCTCCCCAGTCTCTCTCCCCCCCAGTCTCTCCTGTCTCCCTCCCCCCCAGTCTCCCTCCCCCACAGTCTCCGTCTCCCCCAGTCTCTGTCTCCCCCCAGTCTCTCTCTCCCCAGTCTCCCTCCCCCCCAGTCTCTCTCCCCCCCAGTCTCTCTCCCCCCCAGTCTCCCTCCCCCCCAGTCTCTCTCTACCCCAGTCTCCCTCCCCCCCATTCTCCCTCCCCCACAGTCTCCGTCTCCCCCAGTCTCTGTCTCCCCCCAGTCTCTCTCTCCCCAGTCTCCCTCCCCCCCAGTCTCTCTCCCCCCAGTCTCTCTCCCCCCCAGTCTTCCCTCCCCCCAGTCTATCTCTCCCCAGTCTCTCTCTCCCCAGTCTCTCTCTCTCCCCAGTCTCCCTCTCCCCCCAGTATCCGTCTCCCCCCCAGTCTCTCTCTCCCCAGTCTCCCTCCCCCCAGTCTCTCTCCCCCCAGTCTCCCTCCACCCCAGTCTCTCCTGTCTCCCTCCCCCCAGTCTCCCTCTCCCCAGTCTCCCTCCCCCCCAGTCTCTCTCTCCCCAGTCTCTCTCTCCCCAGTCTCTCTCCCCCCCAGTCTCCGTCCCCCCCCAGTCTCTCTCCCCCCAGTCTCTCTCTCCCCCAGTCTCCCTCTCCCCCAGTCTCTCCTGTCTCCCTCCCCCCCAGTCTCCCTCCCCCCCAGTCTCTCTCTCCCCAGTCTCTCTCTCCCCAGTGTCTCTCCCCCCCAGTCTCTCCTGTCTCCCTCCCCCCCAGTCTCCCTCCCCCACAGTCTCCGTCTCCCCCAGTCTCTGTCTCCCCCCAGTCTCTCTCTCTCCCCAGTCTCCCACCCCCCCAGTCTCTCTCCCCCCAGTCTCCCTCCCCCCCCAGTCTCCCTCCCCCCAGTCTCCGTCTCCCCCCAGTCTCTCTCCCCCAGTCTCCCTCCCCCCCAGTCTCTCTCTCCCCAGTCTCTCTCTCTCCCCAGTCTCCCTCCCCCCCAGTCTCCGTCTCCCCCCCAGTCTCTCTCCCCCCAGTCTCCGTCCCCCCCAGTCTCCGTCTCCCCCCAGTCTCTCTCCCCCCTAGTCTCCCTCCCCCCCAGTCTCTCTCTCCCCAGTCTCTCTCCCCCCAGTCTCCCTCCCCCCCAGTCTCCCTCCCCCCCAGTCTCCCTCCCCCCAGTCTCTCTCTCTCCCCAGTCTCTCTCCCCCCTAGTCTCTCTCCCCCCCAGTCTCCCTCCCCCCCAGTCTCCCTCCCCCCCAGTCTCTCCTGTCTCCCTCCCCACCAGTCTCTCTCCCACCCAGTCTCCGTCTCCCCCCCAGTCTCCCTCCCCCCCAGTCTCCCTCCCCCCGTCTCTCTCCCCCCGAGTCTCCCTCCCCCCCAGTCTCCGTCTCCCCCCAGTCTCTCTCCCCCAGTCTCTCTCTCCCCCAGTCTCTCTCCCCCCCCCAGTCTCCCTCCCCCCCAGTCTCTCTCTCCCCAGTCTCTCTCTCTCCCCAGTCTCCCTCCCCCCCAGTCTCCGTCTCCCCACCCAGTGTCCGTCTCCCCAGTCTCCCTCCCCCCCAGTCTCTCTCGCCCCCAGTCTCCCTCCCCCCAGTCTCCGTCTCCCCCCAGTCTATCTCCCCCCCAGTCTCTCTCTCTCCCCAGTCTCCCTCCCCCCCAGTCTCTCTCTCCCCCCAGTCTCTCTCTCCCCAGTCTCTCTCCCCCCCAGTCTCCCTCCCCCCCAGTCTCTCTCTCTCCCCAGTCTCCCTCCCCCCAGTCTCTCTCTCCCCAGTCTCTCTCTCTCCCCAGTCTCCCTCCCCCCAGTCTTTCTCTCCCCAGTCTCCCTCACCCCCAGTCTCTCTCTCTCCCCAGTCTCTCTCTCTCCCCAGTCTCCCTCCCCCCCAGTCTCCGTCTCCCCCCCAGTCTCTCTCTCTCCCCAGTCTCCCTCCCCCCCAGTCTCCCTCCCCCCCAGTCTCTCCTGTCTCCCTCCCCCCAGTCTCTCCTCCCCCCAGTCTCTCTCTCTCCCCAGTCTCCCTCTCCCCCCAGTCTCTCTCTCTCCCCAGTCTCTCTCTCCCCAGTCTCTCTCCCCCCCAGTCTCCCTCCCCCCAGTCTCTCTCTCCCCAGTCTCTCTCTCCCCAGTGTCTCTCCCCCCCAGTCTCCCTCCCCCCAGTCTCTCCTGTCTCCCTCCCCCAGTCTCCCTCCCCCCCAGTCTCCGTCTCCCCCAGTCTCTGTCTCCCCCCAGTCTCTCTCCCTCCCCCCCAGCCTCTCTCCCCCCAGTCTCTCTCCCCAGTCTCCCTCCCCCCCAGTCTGTCTCTACCCCAGTCTCCCTCCCCACCAGTCTCTCTCTCTCCCCAGTCTCTCTCTCCCCCCAGTCTATCTCTCTCCCCCCAGTCTCCCTCCCCCCCAGTCTCCGTCTCTCCTGTCTCCCTCCCCCCCAGTCCCCCTCACCCCAGTCTCCGTCTCTCCTGTCTCCCCCCCAGTCTCTCTCCCCCCCAGTCTCCCTCCCCCCCAGTTTCTCCCCCCCAGTCTCTCCCCCCCCAGTCTCTCTCCCCCCCAGTCTCCCTCCCCCCAGTCTCTCCTGTCTCCCTCCCCCCCAGTCTCCCTCCCCCCCAGTATCTCCTGTCTCCCTCCCCCCAGTCTCCGTCTCCCCCAGTCTCTGTCTCCCCCAGTCTCTCTCTCCCCAGTCTCTCTCCCCCCCAGTCTCCCTCCCCCCAGCCTCTCTCCCCCCCAGTCTCCCTCCCCCCCAGTCTCCGTCTCCCCCCCAGTCTCTCTCCCCCAGTCTCTCTCCCCCCAGTCTCTCTCTCTCCCCAGTCTCTCTCCCCCCCAGTCTCTCTCTCCCCCCAGTCTCCCTCCCCCCCAGTCTCCGTCTCCCCCCCAGTCTCTCTCTCTCCCCAGTCTCCGTCTCCCCCCCAGTCTCTCTCTCCCCAGTCTTCCCTCCCCCCAGTCTCTCTCTCCCCAGTCTCTCTCTCCCCAGTCTCTCTCTCGCCCAGTCTCCCTCCCCCCAGTCTCCTCTCCCCCCAGTCTCTCCCTCCCCCCAGTCTCCGTCTCCCCCCCAGTCTCCCTCCCCCCCAGTCTCCCTCCCCCCCAGTCTCCCTCCCCCCAGTCTCCGTCTCCCCCCCAGTCTCCATCTCCCCCAGTCTGTCTCCCCCAGTCTCTCTCTCCCCAGTCTCCCTCCCCCCCAGTCTCCCTCCCCCGCAGTCTCCGTCTCTCCTGTCTCCCTCCCCCCGAGTCTCCCTCCCCCCCAGTCTCTCTCTCCCCCAGTCTCTCTCTCCCCAGTCTCTCTCTCTCCCCCAGTCTCTCTCTCCCCCCAGTCTCCCTCCCCCCCAGTCTCCGTCTCCCCCCCAGTCTCTCTCCCCCCAGTCTCTCTCCCCCCAGTCTCTCTCTCTCCCCAGTCTCTCTCTCCCCCCCAGTCTCTCTCCCCCCCAGTCTCCCTCCCCCCCAGTCTCCGTCTCCCCCCCAGTCTCTCTCTCTCCCCAGTCTCCGTCTCCCCCCCAGTCTCTCTCTCCCCAGTCTTCCTCCCCCCAGTCTCTCCCTCCCCCCAGTCTCCGTCTCCCCCCCAGTCTCCCTCCCCCCCAGTCTCCGTCTCCCCCCAGTCTTCCTCCCCCCAGTCTCCCTCCCCCCAGTCTCCGTCTCCCCCCCAGTCTCCCTCCCCCCCAGTCTCCGTCTCCCCCCCAGTGTCCGTCTCCCCCCAGTCTCTCTCTCCCCAGTCTCCCTCCCCCCCAGTCTCCGACTCCCCCCCAGTCTCCCTCCCCCCCAGTCTCCCTCCCCCCAGTCTCCGTCTCCCCCCCAGTCTCCCTCCCCCCCAGTCTCCGTCTCCCCCCCAGTCTCTCTCTCCCCAGTCTCCCTCCCCCCCAGTCTCCGTCTCCCCCCCAGTCTCCCTCCCCCCCAGTCTCCGTCTCCCCCCCAGTCTCCGTCTCTCCCCAGTCTCCCTCCCCCCAGTCTCCGACTCCCCCCCAGTCTCCCTCCCCCCAGTCTCCGTCTCCCCCCCAGTCTCCCTCCCCCCAGTCTCCGTCTCCCCCCCAGTCTCCCTCTCTCCCCAGTCTCCGTCTCCCCCCCAGTCTCCGTCTCTCCCCAGTCTCCCTCCCCCCCAGTCTCCGTCTCCCCCCCAGTCTCTCTCCCCCCCCAGTCTCCCTCCCCCCAGTCTCTCTCTCTCCCCAGTCTCCCTCCCCCCAGTCTCCGTCTCCCCCCCAGTCTCTCTCTCCCCAGTCTCCCTCCCCCCAGTCTCCGTCTCCCCCCCAGTGTCCGTCTCCCCCCCAGTGTCCGTCTCCCCCCCAGTCTCCCTCCCCCCAGTCTCTCTCCCCCCCAGTCTCCCTCCCCCAGTCTCTCTCTCTCCCCAGTCTCTCTCCCCCCAGTCTCCCTCCCCCCCAGTCTCTCTCTCCCCCGAGTCTCTCTCTCTCTCCCCAGTCTCTCTCTCCCCAGTCTCTCTCACCCCCAGTCTCTCTCTCTCCCCAGTCTCTCTCTCTCCCCCAGTCTCTCTCTCCCCAGTCTCTCTCTCCCCCCAGTCTCTCTCTCTCACCCCAGTCTCTCTCTCTCCCCAGTCTCAGTCTCACCCCCAGTCTCCCTCCCCCCCAGTCTCCGTCTCCCCCCCAGTCTCTCTCTCCCCAGTCTCCGTCTCCCCCCCCAGTGTCCGTCTCCCCCCCAGTCTCCGTCTCCCCCCCAGCCTCCCCCCCAGCCTCTCCCCCCCAGTATCCCTCCGCCAGTCTCTCTCTCTCCCCAGTCTCTCTCCCCCCAGTCTCTCTCTCCCCAGTCTCTCCCTCTCCCCCAGTCTCAGTCTCCCCCCAGTCTCTCTCTCCCCTCAGTCTCTCTCTCCCCCCAGTCTCTGTCTTCCCCCAGTCTCTCTCTCCCTCAGTCTCTCTCTCTCTCCCCAGTCTCTCTATCTCTCACCCCAGTCTCTCTCCCCCAGTCTCTCTCTCACCCCCAGTCTCTCTCTCACCCCCAGTCTCTCTCTCCCCCCAGTCTCTCTCTCTCCCCAGTCTCAGTCTCCCCCCAGTCTCTCTCTCCCCTCAGTCTCTCTCTCCCCCCAGTCTCTCTCTCCCCCCAGTCTCTCTCTCCCCCCAGTCTCTGTCTTCCCCCAGTCTCTCTCTCCCTCAGTCTCTCTCTCTCCCCAGTCTCTCTCTCTCTCACCCCAGTCTCTCTCTCCCCCCAGTCTCTCTCTCACCCCCAGTCTCTCTCTCACCCCCAGTCTCTCTCTCTCCCCAGTCTCTCTCTCCCCCCAGTCTCTCTCTCTCCCCAGTCTCTCTCTCCCCCCAGTCTCTCTCTCTCACCCCAGTCTCTCTCTCTCCCCAGTCTCAGTCTCCCCCCAGTCTCCCTCCCCCCCAGTCTCCCTCCCCCAGTCTCCCTCCCCCCCAGTCTCCGTCCCCCAGTCTCCCTAACCCCCAGTCTCCGTCTCCCCCAGTCTCTGTCTCCCCCCAGTCTCTCTCTCCCCCAGTCTCCCTCCCCCCCAGTCTCCGTCTCTCCTGTCTCCCTCCCCCCAGTCTCCCTCCCCCAGTCTCCCTCCCCCCCAGTCTCCCTCCCCCAGTCTCCATCCCCCCAGTCTCCCTCCCCCCCAGTCTCCGTCTCCCCCAGTCTCTGTCTCCCCCCCAGTCTCTCTCCCCCCAGTCTCTCCCCCCAGTCTCTCTCCCCCCCAGTCTCCGTCTCCCCCCAGTCTCTCTCTCCCCAGTCTCTCTCCCCCCAGTCTCCCTCCCCCCCAGCCTCTCTCCCCCAGTCTCTCTCCCTCCCAGTCTCCCTCCCCCCCAGTCTCCGTCTCTCCTGTCTCCCTCCCCCCCAGTCTCCCTCCCCCCAGTCTCTCTCTCCCCCAGTCTCCCTCCCCCCCAGTCTCCGTCTCTCCTGTCTCCCTCCCCCCCAGTCTCCCTCCCCCCCAGTCTCCCTCCCCCCAGTCTCTCTCCCCCCCAGTCTCCGTCTCCCCCAGTCTCTGTCTCCCCCCAGTCTCTCTCCCCCCCAGTCTCCCTCCCCCCCAGCCTCTCTCCCCCCAGTCTCTCTCCCCCCCAGTCTCCCTCCCCCCCAGTCTCCGTCTCTCCTGTCTCCCTCCCCCCCAGTCTCCCTCCCCCCCAGTCTCTCTCTCCCCCAGTCTCCCTCCCCCCCAGTCTCCGTCTCCCCAGTCTCCCTCCCCCCAGTCTCCCTCCCCCCCAGTCTCTCTCTCTCCCCAGTCTCTCTCTCCCCCCAGTCTCTCTCTCTCCCCAGTCTCCCTCCCCCCAGTCTCCCTCCCCCCCAGTCTCCGTCTCTCCTGTCTCCCTCCCCCCCAGTCCCCCTCACCCCAGTCTCCGTCTCTCCTGTCTCCCTCCCCCCCAGTCTCTCTCCCCCCCAGTCTCCCTCCCCCCCAGTCTCTCTCTCTCCCCAGTCTCCCTCCCCCCAGTCTCCTCTCCCCCCAGTCTCTCTCCCCCCCAGTCTCCCTCCCCCCAGTCTCTCTCCCCCCCAGTCTCCGTCTCCCCCAGTCTCTGTCTCCCCCAGTCTCTCTCTCCCCAGTCTCTCTCCCCCCCAGTCTCCCTCCCCCCAGTCTCTCTCTCCCCCAGTCTCCCTCCCCCCCAGTCTCCGTCTCCCCCCAGTCTCTGTCTCCCCCCAGTCTCTCTCTCTCCCCAGTCTCCGTCTCCCCCAGTCTCTGTCTCCCCCAGTCTCTCTCCCCCCAGTCTCTCTCCCCCCAGTCTCTCTCCCCCCCAGTCTCCCTCCCCCCCAGTCTCCGTCTCTCCTGTCTCCCTCCCCCCCAGTCTCTCTCCCCCCCAGTCTCCGTCTCCCCCAGTCTCTGTCTCCCCCCAGTCTCTCTCCCCCCAGTCTCCCTCCCCCCCAGTCCTCTCTCCCCCAGTCTCTCTCCCCCCAGTCTCTCTCTCCCCCCAGTCTCCGTCTCTCCTGTCTCCCTCCCCCCCAGTCTCTCTCTCCCCCCAGTCTCTCTCTCTCCCCAGTCTCCCTCCCCCAGTCTCCCTCCCCCCTAGTCTCCGTCTCTCCTGTCTCCCTCCCCCCCAGTCCCCCTCACCCCAGTCTCCGTCTCTCCTGTCTCCCTCCCCCCAGTCTCTCTCCCCCCCAGTCTCCCTCCCCCCCAGTCTCTCTCTCCCCAGTCTCTCTCCCCCAGTCTCTCTCCCCCCCAGTCTCCCTCCCCCCAGTCTCTCCTGTCTCCCTCCCCCCCAGTCTCTCCTGTCTCCCTCCCCCCCAGTCTCCGTCTCCCCCAGTCTCTCCTCTCCCCCCAGTCTCTCTCCCCCCCAGTCTCCCTCCCCCCCAGTCTCCCTCCCCCCAGCCTCTCTCCCCCTCAGTCTCCCTCCCCCCCAGTCTCCGTCTCTCCTGTCTCCCTCCCCCCAGTCTCCCTCCCCCCAGTCTCTCTCTCTCCCCAGTCTCTCTCTCTCCCCAGTCTCTCTCTCCCCCCAGTCTCCCTCCCCCCCAGTTTCTCTCTCCCCAGTCTCTCCCCCCCAGTCTCTCTCCCCCCCAGTCTCCCTCCCCCCAGTCTCTCCTGTCTCCCTCCCCCCCAGTCTCCGTCTCCCCCAGTCTCTCTCCCCCCCAGTCTCCCTCCCCCCCAGTCTCCCTCCCCCCAGTCTCCCTCCCCCCCAGTCTCCGTCTCTCCTGTCTCCCTCCCCCCAGTCTCTCTCTCCCCAGTCTCTCTCTCCCCCCAGTCTCCCTCCCCCCCAGTCTCCGTCTCACCCCCCAGTCTCCCTCCCCCCCAGTCTCCGTCTCCCCCCCCAGTCTCTCTCCCCCCCAGTCTCCCTCCCCCCAGTCTCTCTCTCCCCAGTCTCTCTCTCTCCCCAGTCTCTCTCCCCGTCTCTCTCCCCCCAGTCTCCTTCCCCCCCAGTCTCTCTCCCCCCCAGTCTCCGTCTCTCCTGTCTCCCTCCCCCCCAGTCCCCCTCACCCCAGTCTCCGTCTCTCCTGTCTCCCTCCCCCCAGTCTCTCTCCCCCCAGTCTCCCTCCCCCCCAGTTTCTCTCTCCCCAGTCTCTCCCCCCCAGTCTCTCTCCCCCCCAGTCTCCCTCCCCCAGTCTCTCCTGTCTCCCTCCCCCCCAGTCTCCCTCCCCCAGTCTCCCTCCCCCCCAGTCTCCGTCTCCCCCAGTCTCTGTCTCCCCCCAGTCTCTCTCTCCCCAGTCTCTCTCTCCCCCAGTCTCCCTCCCCCCCAGTCTCCCTCCCCCCCAGTCTCCGTCTCTCCTGTCTCCCTCCCCCCAGTCTCCCTCCCCCCCGTCTCTCTCTCCCCCAGTCTCTCTCTCCCCCCAGTCTCTCTCTCCCCCCAGTCTCCGTCTCCCCCCCAGTCTCTCTCCCTCCCCAGTCTCCCTCCCCCCCAGTCTCCGTCTCTCCTGTCTCCCTCCCCCCGAGTCTCCCTCCCCCCCAGTCTCTCTCTCCCCAGTCTCTCTCTCTCCCCAGTCTCTCTCTCCCCCCAGTCTCCCTCCCCCCCAGTTTCTCTCTCCCCAGTCTCTCCCCCCCAGTCTCTCTCCCCCCCAGTCTCCCTCCCCCCAGTCTCTCCTGTCTCCCTCCCCCCAGTCTCCGTCTCCCCCAGTCTCTGTCCCCCCAGTCTCTCTCCCCCCCAGTCTCCCTCCCCCCCAGTCTCCCTCCCCCCAGTCTCCCTCCCCCCCAGTCTCCGTCTCTCCTGTCTCCCTCCCCCCGAGTCTCCCTCCCCCCCAGTCTCTCTCTCCCCAGTCTCTCTCTCTCCCCAGTCTCTCTCTCCCCCCAGTCTCCCTCCCCCCCAGTCTCCGTCTCACCCCCCAGTCTCCCTCCCCCCCAGTCTCCGTCTCCCCCCCCAGTCTCTCTCCCCCCCAGTCTCCCTCCCCCCCAGTCTCTCTCTCCCCAGTCTCTCTCTCTCCCCAGTCTCTCTCCCCCCAGTCTCTCTCCCCCCAGTCTCCGTCTCTCCTGTCTCCCTCCCCCCCAGTCCCCCTCACCCCAGTCTCCGTCTCTCCTGTCTCCCTCCCCCCAGTCTCTCTCCCCCCAGTCTCCCTCCCCCCAGTCTCTCTCCCCCCCAGTCTCTCTCCCCCCAGTCTCTCTCCCCCCCAGTCTCCCTCTCCCTCCCCCCCAGTCTCTCCTGTCTCCCTCCCCCCCAGTCTCTCCTGTCTCCCTCCCCCCCAGTCTCCGTCTCCCCCAGTCTCTGTCTCCCCCCAGTCTCTCTCTCCCCAATCTCTCTCCCCCCCAGTCTCCCTCCCCCCCAGTCTCCCTCCCCCCCAGTCTCCGTCTCTCCTGTCTCCCTCCCCCCGAGTCTCCCTCCCCCCAGTCTCTCTCTCCCCCAGTCTCTCTCTCCCCCCAGTCTCTCTCCCCCCCAGTCTCCGTCTCCCCCCCAGTCTCTCTCCCCCCCAGTCTCCCTCCCCCCAGTCTCTCTCTCCCCAGTCTCTCTCTCTCCCCCACTCTCTCTCCCCCCCCAGTCTCCCTCCCCCAGTCTCCATCTCCCCCCCAGTCTCTCTCTCTCCCTAGTCTCCGTCTCCCCCCCAGTCTCTCTCTCCCCAGTCTTCCTCCCCCCAGTCTCTCTCCCCCCAGTCTCTGTCTCCCCCCCAGTCTCCCTCCCCCCCAGTCTCCGTCTCCCCCCCAGTCTCTCTCTCCCCAGTCTCCCTCCCCCCCAGTCTCCGTCTCCCCCCCAGTCTCCGTCTCCCCCCCAGTCTCCCTCCCCCCAGTCTCCGTCTCCCCCCCAGTCTCCCTCCCCCCCAGTCTCCGTCTCCCCCCCAGTCTCTCTCTCCCCAGTCTCCCTCCCCCCCAGTCTCCGTCTCCCCCCCAGTGTCCGTCTCCCCCCCAGTCTCCCTCCCCCCAGTCTCCCTCCCCCAGTCTCTCTCTCTCCCCAGTCTCTCTCCCCCCCAGTCTCCCTCCCCCCCAGTCTCTCCCTCTCCCCCAGTCTCCGTCTCCCCCCGTGTCCGTCTCCCCCCCAGTCTCCCTCCCCCAGTCTCCCTCCCCCCCAGTCTCTCTCCCCCCCCAGTCTCCCTCCCCCCCGTCTCTCCTGTCTCCCTCCCCCCCAGTCTCTCCTGTCTCCCTCCCCCCCAGTCTCCGTCTCCCCCAGTCTCTGTCTCCCCCCAGTCTCTCTCCCCCCCAGTCTCCCTCCCCCCCAGCCTCTCTCCCCCCCAGTCTCCCTCCCCCCCAGTCTCCGTCTCTCCTGTCTCCCTCCCCCCGAGTCTCCCTCCCCCCAGTCTCTCTCTCCCCCAGTCTCTCTCTCCCCCCAGTCTCTCTCCCCCCCAGTCTCCGTCTCCCCCCCAGTCTCTCTCCCCCCCAGTCTCCCTCCCCCCCAGTCTCTCTCTCCCCAGTCTCTCTCTCTCCCCACTCTCTCTCCCCCCCCAGTCTCCCTCCCCCAGTCTCCATCTCCCCCCCAGTCTCTCTCTCTCCCTAGTCTCCGTCTCCCCCCCAGTCTCTCTCTCCCCAGTCTTCCTCCCCCCAGTCTCTCTCCCCCCAGTCTCCGTCTCCCCCCCAGTCTCCCTCCCCCCCAGTCTCCGTCTCCCCCCCAGTCTCTCTCTCCCCAGTCTCCCTCCCCCCCAGTCTCCGTCTCCCCCCCAGTCTCCGTCTCCCCCCCAGTCTCCCTCCCCCCAGTCTCCGTCTCCCCCCCAGTCTCCCTCCCCCCAGTCTCCGTCTCCCCCCCAGTCTCTCTCTCCCCAGTCTCCCTCCCCCCAGTCTCCGTCTCCCCCCGTCTCCCTCCCCCCAGTCTCCCTCCCCCAGTCTCTCTCTCTCCCCAGTCTCTCTCCCCCCCAGTCTCCCTCCCCCCCAGTCTCTCCCTCTCCCCCAGTCTCCGTCTCCCCCCGTGTCCGTCTCCCCCCCAGTCTCCCTCCCCCAGTCTCCGTCTCCCCCCCAGTCTCTCTCCCCCCCAGTCTCCCTCCCCCCCAGTCTCTCTCTCCCCAGTCTCTCCCTCTCCCCCAGTCTCTGTCTCCCCCCAGTCTCTCTCTCCCCTCAGTCTCTCTCTCCCCCCAGTCTCTGTCTCCCCCCAGTCTCTCTCTCCCTCAGTCTCTCTCTCTCTCCCCAGTCTGTCTCTCCCCAGTCTCTCTCTCCCCAGTCTCTCTATCTCTCACCCCAGTCTCTCTCTCTCCCCAGTCTCTCTCCCCCCAGTCTCTCTCTCCCCCCAGTCTCTCTCTCACCCCCAGTCTCTCCCTCTCCCCCAGTCTCAGTCTCCCCCCCAGTCTCTCTCTCCCCTCAGTCTCTCTCTCCCCCCAGTCTCTCTCTCCCCCCAGTCTCTGTCTCCCCCCAGTCTCTCTCTCCCTCAGTCTATCTCTCCCCAGTCTCTCTCTCTCCCCAGTCTCTCTCTCACCCCCAGTCTCTCTCACCCCCAGTCTCTCTCTCACCCCCAGTCTCTCTCTCCCCCCAGTCTCTCTCTCCCCCCAGTCTCTCTCTCTCTCCCCCAGTCTCTCTCTCCCCAGTCTCTCTCTCCCCAGTCTCTCTCTCTCACCCCAGTCTCTCTCTCTCCCCAGTCTCAGTCTCCCCCGGAGTCTCCGTCTCCCCCCCAGTCTCTCTCTCCCCAGTCTCCCTCCCCCCCAGTCTCTCTCCCCCCGAGTCTCCCTCCCCAGTCTCTCTCTCTCCCCAGTCTCAGTCTCCCCCCCAGTCTCTCCCTCCCCCCAGTCTCTCTCTCCCCCAGTCTCTCTCTCCCCCAGTCTCTCTCTCCCCCCAGTCTCTCTCCCCCCAGTCTCCCTCCCCCCAGTCTCTCCCTCTCCCCCAGTCTCCGTCTCCCCCCGTGTCCGTCTCCCCCCCAGTCTCCCTCCCCCAGTCTCCGTCTCCCCCCCAGTCTCTCTCCCCCCCAGTCTCCCTCCCCCCCAGTCTCTCTCTCCCCAGTCTCTCCCTCTCCCCCAGTCTCAGTCTCCCCCCAGTCTCTCTCTCCCCTCAGTCTCTCTCTCCCCCCCAGTCTCTGTCTCCCCCCAGTCTCTCTCTCCCTCAGTCTCTCTCTCTCCCCAGTCTCTCTCTCTCCCCAGTCTCTCTATCTCTCACCCCAGTCTCTCTCTCTCCCCAGTCTCTCTCCCCCAGTCTCTCTCTCCCCCCAGTCTCTCTCTCACCCCCAGTCTCTCCCTCTCCCCCAGTCTCAGTCTCCCCCCCAGTCTCTCTCTCCCCTCAGTCTCTCTCTCCCCCCAGTCTCTCTCTCCCCCCAGTCTCTGTCTCCCCCCAGTCTCTCTCTCCCTCAGTCTATCTCTCCCCAGTCTCTCTCTCTCCCCAGTCTCTCTCTCACCCCCAGTCTCTCTCTCCCCCAGTCTCTCTCTCCCCAGTCTCTCTCTCCCCCCAGTCTCTCTCTCACCCCAGTCTCTCTCTCTCCCCCCAGTCTCTCTCTCCCCAGTCTCTCTCTCCCCCCAGTCTCTCTCTCTCACCCCAGTCTCTCTCTCTCCCCAGTCTCAGTCTCCCCCCCAGTCTCCGTCTCCCCCCCAGTCTCTCTCTCCCCAGTCTCCCTCCCCCCCAGTCTCTCTCCCCCCGAGTCTCCCTCCCCAGTCTCTCTCTCTCCCCAGTCTCAGTCTCCCCCCCAGTCTCTCCCTCTCCCCCAGTCTCTCTCCCCCAGTCTCTCTCTCCCCCAGTCTCTCTCCCCCCAGTCTCTCTCCCCCCAGTCTCTCTCTCTCCCCCAGTCTCTGTCTCCCCCCAGTCTCTCTCTCCCCTCAGTCTCTCTCTCCCCCCAGTCTCTCTCTCCCCCCAGTCTCTGTCTCCCCCCAGTCTCTCTCTCCCTCAGTCTATCTCTCCCCAGTCTCTCTCTCTCCCCAGTCTCTCTCACCCCCAGTCTCTCTCACCCCCAGTCTCTCTCTCACCCCCAGTCTCTCTCTCCCCAGTCTCTCTCTCCCCCCAGTCTCTCTCTCTCACCCCAGTCTCTCTCTCTCCCCAGTCTCAGTCTCCCCCCAGTCTCTCTCTCCCTCAGTCTATCTCTCCCCAGTCTCTCTCTCTCCCCAGTCTCTCTCTCACCCCCAGTCTCTCTCACCCCCAGTCTCTCTCTCACCCCTAGTCTCTCTGTCTCACCCCAGTCTCTCTCTCTCCCCAGTCTCAGTCTCTCCCCCCAGTCTCCGTCTCCCCCCCAGTCTCTCTCTCCCCAGTCTCCCTCCCCCCCAGTCTCTCTCCCCCCGAGTCTCCCTCCCCAGTCTCTCTCTCTCCCCAGTCTCTCTCTCTCCCCAGTCTCCCTCCCCCCCAGTCTCTCCCTCCCCCCCAGTCTCTCTCTCCCCCCCAGTCTCTCTCTCTCTCCCCCCCAGTCTCTCCCTCCCCCCCAGTCTCTCTCTCCCCCAGTCTCTCTCTCTCCCCCAGTCTTAGTCTACCCCCTCAGTCTCGGTCTCCCTGTCTCCCCCCAGTCTTAGTCTCTCCTCCTCCAACCTGCTTCTCCCGCCCAGCGCGGACTCTCCGGGGACTCACCCGCCTGCTCGTTGGCGGCCAGCGTCTGCTCGAACTCGATCCGCAGCATCTCGTACTCCTTGCGCACCTGGGCCAGCGTGTCCTCCAGCTGCATCACCTCTGATCTCAGCTTCTTCTGCAGTCCCAGCTCGTCGCCCTGCGCCGAACGGAGCGGGGGGGGGTGAGGGTGGCTCGTGCTGACCCGCCACAGACCCACCCTACACCCCTCACCCTGCCCGCCAGCTCCCGGCCCCCTCCCTCCCGCACCCCGTCCCCGCCCGGACTCACGCCCATCTGCTGGATCTGGCGGTGGTGGGTGGAGCGGGTGGCCAGCAGCAGGGAGCGCGCCTCGTCCAGCTGGGCCTTCACCTGCAGGCTCTCGTTGTACAGCACCGAGAACTGCGACTGCAGGCACCGGAAGTCCGGCGTCTCCCTCACCACCTCGCTGGCCCGGCTGCGCAACTCCTCCTGGGGGGGGAGGGGGGTGGTGGGGATGGGGGAGAGGGGGGAGAGGGGAGAGGGAGAGGGGAGAGGGGAGAGGGCAGGGGGGAGGGAGAGAGAGGGGGAGGGAAGAGAGGGGGAGGGAGAGAGAGGGGGAGGGAAGAGAGGGGGGAGGGAGAGAGAGGGGGGAGGGGGGAGGGAGAGGGGGAGAGGGAGGGGGAGAGGGGGAGGGGGAGAGGGAGAGGGGGAGGGGGAGAGGGGGAGGGGGAGAGGGGAGAGGGGAGAGGGGAGAGGGGGAGGGGCAGAGGGAGAGGGGGAGGGGGAGAGGGGGAGGGGGAGAGGGGGAGGGGGAGAGGGGTAGGGGGGGAGAGGGGAGAGGGAGAGGGGAGAGGGGAGAGGGGGAGGGAGAGAGGGGAAGGGGAGAGAGGGGGGAGGGAGAGAGAGGGGGGAGGGAGAGAGAGGGGGGAGGGGGGAGGGAGAGGGGGAGAGGGAGGGGGAGAGGGGGAGGGGGAGAGGGGGAGGGGGAGGGGGAGAGGGGGAGGGAGAGAGGGGAAGGGGAGAGAGGGGTAGGGGGGGAGAGGGGAGAGGGGAGAGGGAGAGGGGAGAGGGGAGAGGGGAGAGGGGGAGGGAGAGAGGGGAAGGGGAGAGAGGGGGAGGGAAGAGAGGGGGGAGGGAGAGAGAGGGGGGAGAGGGGGAGGGGAGAGGGGGAGGGAGAGAGGGGAAGGGGAGAGAGGGAGAGGGAGAGAGGGAGAGGGGGAGAGGGGAGAGGGGAGAGGGGAGAGGGGAAGGGAGAGAGGGGAAGGGGAGAGAGGGGTAGGGGGGAGAGGGCAGAGGGGAGAGGGGAGAGGGGGAGGGAGAGAGGGGAAGGGGAGAGAGGGGGAGGGAAGAGAGGGGGAGGGAGAGAGAGGGGGGAGGGGGGAGGGAGAGGGGGAGAGGGAGGGGGAGAGAGGGAGGGGGAGAGGGGGAGGGGGAGAGGGGGAGGGGGAGGGGGAGAGGGGGAGGGAGAGAGGGGAAGGGGAGAGAGGGGTAGGGGGGAGAGGGGAGAGGGGAAAGGGAGAGGGGAGAGGGGGAGGGAGAGAGGGGAAGGGGAGAGAGGGGGAGGGAAGAGAGGGGGGAGGGAGAGAGAGGGGGGAGGGGGGAGGGAGAGGGGGAGAGGGAGGGGGAGAGGGGGAGGGGGAGAGGGAGAGGGGGAGGGGGAGAGGGAGAGGGGGAGGGGGAGAGGGGGAGGGGGAGAGGGGGAGGGGGAGAGGGGGAGGGGGAGAGGGGGAGGGGAGAGGGGGAGAGGGAGAGGGGGAGGGGGAGAGGGGGAGGGGAGGGGATAGAAGGGGAGGGGAGAGAGGGGAGCGGAGAGAGGGGGAGGGAGAGAGGGGAGCGGAGAGAGGGGGAGGGGAGAGAGGGGAGGGGGAGAGGGGGAGGGAGAGTGGGAGGGGGAGGGGGAGGGGGAGAGGGGAAGGGGAGAGAGGGGGAGGGAAGAGAGGGGGAGGGGAGAGAGGGGGAGGGAGAGAGAGGGGGAGGGAGAGAGAGGGGGGAGGGAGAGAGGGGGGAGGGAGAGAGGGGGGAGGGAGAGAGGGGGGAGGGAGAGAGGGGGGAGGGAGAGAGGGGGGAGGGGGAGGGAGAGGGGGGGAGGGGGAGGGGGAGGGAGAGGGGGAGAGGGGGAGGGGGAGAGGGGGAGGGGGAGGGGAGAGAGGGGGAGGGGATAGAAGGGGAGGGGAGAGAGGGGAGCGGAGAGAGGGGGAGGGGAGAGAGGGGAGGGGAGAGAGGGGAGGGGGAGAGGGAGAGGGGGAGGGGGAGAGGGAGGGGGAGGGGGAGAGGGGAGGGGAGAGAGAGGGGGAGGGAGAGAGGGGGCGGGGAGAGGGGGAGAGAGAGAGGGAGGGGGGTAGGGGAGAGAGGGGGAGGGGGAGAGGGAGAGGGGGAGAGGGGGGAGAGAGGGGGAGAGAGGGGGAGAGAGGGGGAGGGGAGAGAGGGGGAGGGGAGCGAGGGGGAGGGGGAGAGGGCGAGAGGGAGAGGGGGAGGGGGAGAGGGGAAGAGGGGGAGGGGGAGAGGGGAAGAGGGGGAGGGGGAGGGGAGAGGGGGAGGGGGAGGGGAGAGGGGGAGAGAGGGGAGAGAGAGGGGGAGGGGAGAGAGGGGGAGGGGAGGGGAGAGAGGGGGAGGGGAGAGAGGGGGAGGGGAGAGAGGGGGAGGGGGAGAGGGAGAGAGGGAGAGGGGGAGGGGGAGAGGGGAAGAGGGGGAGGGGGAGAGGGGAAGAGGGGGAGGGGGAGGGGAGAGGGGCAGGGGGAGGGGAGAGGGGGAGAGAGGGGAGAGAGAGAGGGGGAGGGGAGAGAGGGGGAGGGGAGGGGAGAGAGGGGGAGGGGAGAGAGGGGGAGGGGAGAGAGGGGGAGGGGAGGGGATAGAAGGGGAGGGGGAGAGGGGGAGGGGAGAGAGGGGGAGGGGGAGAGGGGGAGGGGGAGATGGGGAGGGGGAGAGGGGGAGGGGGAGAGGGGGAGAGGGGGAGGGAGGGAGAGAGGGGGAGAGGGGGAGGGGAGAGGGGGAGGGGAGAGGGGGAGGGGAGAGGGGAGGGGGAGGGGGAGGGGGAGAGGGGGAGGGGGAGGGGGAGGGGGAGAGGAGGAGGGGGAGAGGAGGAGGGGGAGAGGAGGAGGGGGAGGGGGAGCGGAGAGGGGGAGGGGAGAGGGGGAGGGGGAGAGGAGAGGGGGAGGGGAGAGGGGGATGGGGAGAGGAGAGAGGGAGGGGAGGGGAGAGGGAGGGGAGGGGAGAGGGGGAGAGAGGGGGAGGGGGAGGGGGAGGGGGAGAGGAGGAGGGGGAGAGGAGGAGGGGGAGAGGAGGAGGGGGAGGGGGAGCGGAGAGGGGGAGGGGAGAGGGGGAGGGGGAGGGGGAGAGGGGGAGGGGAGAGGGGGAGGGGAGAGGGGGATGGGGAGAGGAGAGAGGGAGGGGAGGGGAGAGGGAGGGGAGGGGAGAGGGGGAGAGAGGGGGAGGGGAGAGGGGGAGGGGGAGAGGAGACGGGAGAGGGAGAGTGGAGGGGGGAGGGGAGAGGGGGAGGGGAGAGGAGAGGGGGAGGGGAGACGGGGAGGGGGAGTGGAGGGGGAGGGGAGAGGGGGAGGGGAGATGGGAGAGGGGGAGGGAGGGGAGAGGGGGAGGGGGAGAGGGGGAGGGGAGAGGGGGAGGGGGAGAGGAGACGGGAGAGGGGTGAGAGGGGGTAGAAGGAGGGAGACATGTTTATTAACTCTCTGAAGTGAAGTGCTCTTCCTGGCGAAGAAACTTCCCCGAAATGATTTCGATCCACTCGGACGCGCCCCCCCACCCCCCCCGCGTGCCGACGATTCGCGACAACGCGGCCGCCCAACCCTTTGCGGGAATGTTTTAGAAGCGTCAAAAACGGTTTGAAAACTGCTTAAGGGTGGCGGCCATGACGGTCGGCACCCAAACGGGCCGACGCGAGCGCTTTGCCTTCGCCCTGAGACAGCGGCCGATCCTTCATGGGCATTGGTATGTGGTGGTGGAGTGGATGCTTCCTGCTGGGATAACTGGGGTTGACGTTTTCTGCTGGGATAACTGGGGTTGATGTTTTCTACTGGGATAACGGGTTGATGTTTTCTGCTGGGATAACGGGTTGACGTTTTCTGCTGGGATAACGGGTTGATGTTTTCTGCTGGGATAACTGGGTTTGATGTTTTCTGCTGGGATAACTGGGGTTGATGTTTTCTGCTGGGATAACTGGGGTTGATGTTTTCTGCTGGGATAACTGGGGTTGACGTTTTCTGCTGGGATAACGGGTTGACGTTTTCGGCTGGGATAACTGGGGTTGATGTTTTCTGCTGGGATAACTGGGGTTGATGTTCTCTGCTGGGATAACTGGGGTTGATGTTCTCTGCTGGGATAACGGGTTGATGTTTTCTGCTGGTATAACTGGGGTTGATGTTTTCTGCTGGGATAACTGGGGTTGATGTTTTCTACTGGGATAACTGGGGTTGATGTTCTCTGCTGGGATAACGGGTTGATGTTTTCTGCTGGTATAACTGGGGTTGATGTTTTCTGCTGGGATAACTGGGGTTGATGTTTTCTACTGGGATAACTGGGGTTGATGTTCTCTGCTGGGATAACGGGTTGATGTTTCCTGCTGGTATAACTGGGGTTGATGTTTTCTGCTGGCATAACTGGGGTTGACGTTTTCTGCTGGGATAACTGGGGTTGATGTTCTCTGCTGGGATAACGGGTTGATGTTTTCTGCTGGTATAACTGGGGTTGATGTTTTCTGCTGGGATAACAGGGGTTGATGTTTTCTGCTGGGATAACAGGGGTTGATGTTTTCTGCTGGGATAACTGGGGTTGATGTTTTCTACTGGGATAACTGGGGTTGATGTTCTCTGCTGGGATAACGGGTTGATGTTTTCTGCTGGTATAACTGGGGTTGATGTTTTCTGCTGGGATAACTGGGGTTGACGTTTTCTGCTGGGATAACTGGGGTTGATGTTTTCTGCTGATATAACTGGGGTTGATGTTTTCTGCTGGGATAACTGGGGTTGATGTTTTCTGCTGGGATAACTGGGGTTGATGTTCTCTGCTGGGATAACGGGTTGATGTTTTCTGCTGGTATAACTGGGGTTGATGTTTTCTGCTGGGATAACTGGGGTTGATGTTTTCTGCTGGGATAACAGGTTGATGTTTTCTGCTGGGATAACTGGGGTTGTTTTCTGCTGGGATAACTGGTTTCTGTTTTCTGCTGGGATAACTGGTTTATGTTTTCTGCTGGGATAACTGGGGTGATTGATGTTTGCTGCTGGGAAAAGGGGAGGGTTTGATGTTTTGCTGGGGCTTGGGATGGGGGGATCTTTGGGGTTCGAACAGTTACTAGTCGTATTTTCACCCAGTTTCACGGGAGTCCGTGAAGAGTAAGAATTTCACGTTGGACACTGGGTGCGGTCTCCCCTTTGGCGCAGTGGGAAAGCCTCCGGTCACCGCGCGTCGGGTCTCACTCACCCTCAGCCTCATGTTCTCCTCGGCCACCAGCTGGAGGTCGAGCTGGAGCTTCTCCAGCTCGCTCAGCCGGTTCACGGCCAGCTCCTTGTTCTCCTCCAGGTCCGAGTTCATCTCCTCGAACTGCGGGCGGGAGACGGAGGGAGCTCAGACGGGGGGGGCGGACGCCGGCCTGCCAACACCACACCCCACTCCCCCCGCGACCCTCCGTCCGTCCACACTGACCCCCTCACGGACTCAGCCAACAACCCCACCACGTCGGTCCACTTCCTCTCCTCCCACTCCCTCCTCCCTCTCCCGTTCTCTCCCTCCTCACAGCCTCCCCCTCCCATTGCTCCCACCTTCGCCGCCCCATCTCCCACTCCCTCCTAATTCACCCATCCCTCTCTCCTCGCCTCTCCCGCGTACCTTCCTTGCATTAATCGTGACTGTTCCGCCGTACAGATTGCTGGAACCGCCGTACACCTTGTACCCTTTTGATTTCACCTGCATGGGGCGGGGAGGGATGTTATACAGGATACAGTCAGTACCTGACCCCGGGAGTCTGTGACGGGACGGTGCGGAGAGAGATTCACTCTGTGTCTGACCCCGGGAGTGTGTGATGGGACGCTGTGGAGGGAGATTCACTCTGTGTCTGACCCCGGGAGTGTGTGATGGGACAGTGTGGAGGGAGATTCGCTCTGTGTCTGACCCCGGGAGTCTGTGACGGGACGGTGCGGAGAGAGATTCACTCTGTGTCTGACCCCGGGAGTGTGTGATGGGACGGGGTGGAGGGAGATTCACTCTGTGTCTGACCCCGGGAGTGTGTGATGGGACAGTGTGGAGGGAGATTCGCTCTGTGTCTGACCCCGGGTGTGTGTGATGGGACGGTGTGGAGGGAGATTCACTCTGTGTCTGACCCCGGGAGTGTGTGACGGGACAGTGTGGAGGGAGATTCAGTCGGTGTCTGACCCCGGGAGTGTGTGATGGGACGGTGGGGAGGGAGATTCACTCTGTGTCTGACCCCGGGGGAGTGTGTGATGGGACGGTGTGGAGGGAGATTCACTCTGTGTCTGACCCCGGGAGTGTGTGATGGGACGGTGTGGAGGGAGATTCACTCTGTGTCTGACCCCGGGAGTGTGTGATGGGACGGTGTGGAGGGAGATTCACTCTGTGTCTGACCCCGGGAGTGTGTGACGGGACGGTGCGGAGGGAGATTCGCTCTGTGTCTGACCCCGGGAGTGTGTGACGGGACGGTGCGGAGGGAGATTCACTCTGTGTCTGACCCCGGGAGTGTGTGATGGGACGGTGTGGAGGGAGATTCACTCTGTGTCTGACCCCGGGGGAGTGTGTGATGGGACGGTGTGGAGGGAGATTCACTCTGTGTCTGACCCCGGGAGTGTGTGATGGGACGGTGTGGAGGGAGATTCACTCTGTGTCTGACCCCGGGAGTGTGTGATGGGACGGTGCGGAGGGAGATTCGCTCTGTGTCTGACCCCGGGAGTGTGTGACGGGACGGTGCGGAGGGAGATTCGCTCTGTGTCTGACCCCGGGAGTGTGTGATGGGACGGTGTGGAGGGAGATTCACGCTGTGTCTGACCCCGGGAGTGTGTGACGGGACGGTGCGGAGGGAGATTCGCTCTGTGTCTGACCCCGGGAGTGTGTGACGGGACGGTGCGGAGGGAGATTCGCTCTGTGTCTGACCCCGGGAGTGTGTGATGGGACGGTGTGGAGGGAGATTCACTCTGTGTCTGACCCCGGGGGAGTGTGTGATGGGACGGTGTGGAGGGAGATTCACTCTGTGTCTGACCCCGGGAGTGTGTGATGGGACGGTGTGGAGGGAGATCACTCTGTGTCTGACCCCGGGAGTGTGTGATCGGACGGTGTGGAGGGAGTTTCACTCTGTGTCTGACCCCGGGAGTGTGTGATGGGACGGTGTGGAGGGAGATCACTCTGTGTCTGACCCCGGGAGTATGTGATGGGACGGTGCGGAGGGAGATTCACTCTGTGTCTGACCCCGGGAGTGTGTGATGGGACGGTGTGGAGGGAGATCACTCTGTGCCTGACCCCGGGAGTGTGTGATGGGACGGTGCGGAGGGAGATCACTCTGTGTCTGACCCCGGGAGTCTGTGATGGGACGGTGTGGAGGGAGATTCGCTCTGTGTCTGACCCCGGGAGTGTGTGATGGGACGGTGCGGAGGGAGATTCACTCTGTGTCTGACCCCGGGAGTGTGTGATGGGACAGTGTGGAGGCAGATTCACTCCGTGTCTGACCCTGGGAGTGTGTGATGGGACGGTGTGGAGGGAGATTCACTCTGTGTCTGACCCCGGGAGTGTGTGATGGGACGGTGCGGAGGGAGATTCACTCTGTCTGACTCCGGGAGTGTGTGATGGGACGGTGCGGAGGGAGATTCACTTTGTGTCTGACCCCGGGAGTGTGTGATGGGACGGTGTGGAGGGAGATTCACTCTGTGTCTGACCCCGGGAGTGTGTGATGGGACGGTGCGGAGGGAGATTCACTTTGTGTCTGACCCCGGGAGTGTGTGATGGGACGGTGTGGAGGGAGATTCACTCTGTGTCTGACCCCGGGAGTGTGTGATGGGACGGTGCGGAGAGAGATTCACTCTGTGTCTGACCCCGGGAGTGTGTGATGGGACGGTGTGGAGAGAGATTCACTCTGTGTCTGACCCCGGGAGTGTGCGATGGGACGGTGTGGAGGGAGATTCACTCTGTGTCTGACCCCGGGAGTGTGTGATGGGACAGTGTGGAGGGAGATTCACTCTGTGTCTGACCCCGGGAGTGTGTGATGGGACGGTGTGGAGGGAGATTCACTCTGTGTCTGACCCCGGGAGTGTGTGATGGGACGGTGTGGAGGGACATTCACTCTGTGTCTGACCCCGGGAGTGTGTGATGGGACGGTGTGGAGGGAGATTCACCCTGTGTCTGACTCCGGGAGTGTGTGATGGGACGGTGCGGAGGGAGATTCACTCTGTCTGACCCCGGGAGTGTGCGATGGGACGGTGTGGAGGGAGATTCACTGTGTGTCTGACCCCGGGAGTGTGTGATGGGACGGTGCGGAGGGAGATTCACTCTGTGTCTGACCCCGGGAGTGTGTGATGGGACGGTGCGGAGGGAGATTCACTCTGTGTCTGACCCCGGGAGTGTGTGATGGGACGGTGCGGAGGGAGATTCACTCTGTGTCTGACCCCGGGAGTGTGTGATGGGACGGTGCGGAGGGAGATTCACTCTGTGTCTGACCCCGGGAGTGTGTGATGGGACGGTGTGGAGGGAGATTCACTCAGTGTCTGACCCCGGGAGTGTGTGACGGGACGGTGTGGAGGGAGATTCACTCTGTGTCTGACCCCGGGAGTGTGTGATGGGACGGTGTGGAGGGAGATTCACTCTGTGTCCGACCCCGGGAGTGTGTGATGGGACGGTGCGGAGGGAGATTCACTCTGTGTCTGACCCCGGGAGTGTGTGATGGGACGGTGTGGAGGGAGATTCACTCTGTGTCTGACCCCGGGAGTGTGTGATGGGACGGTGCGGAGGGAGATTCACTTTGTGTCTGACCCCGGGAGTGTGTGATGGGACGGTGTGGAGGGAGATTCACTCTGTGTCTGACCCCGGGAGTGTGTGATGGGACGGTGCGGAGAGAGATTCACTCTGTGTCTGACCCCGGGAGTGTGTGATGGGACGGTGTGGAGAGAGATTCACTCTGTGTCTGACCCCGGGAGTGTGCGATGGGACGGTGTGGAGGGAGATTCACTCTGTGTCTGACCCCGGGAGTGTGCGATGGGACGGTGTGGAGGGAGATTCACTCTGTGTCTGACCCCGGGAGTGTGTGATGGGACAGTGTGGAGGGAGATTCACTCTGTGTCTGACCCCGGGAGTGTGTGATGGGACGGTGTGGAGGGACATTCACTCTGTGTCTGACCCCGGGAGTGTGTGATGGGACGGTGTGGAGGGAGATTCACCCTGTGTCTGACTCCGGGAGTGTGTGATGGGACGGTGCGGAGGGAGATTCACTCTGTCTGACCCCGGGAGTGTGCGATGGGACGGTGTGGAGGGAGATTCACTGTGTGTCTGACCCCGGGAGTGTGTGATGGGACGGTGCGGAGGGAGATTCACTCTGTGTCTGACCCCGGGAGTGTGTGATGGGACGGTGCGGAGGGAGATTCACTCTGTGTCTGACCCCGGGAGTGTGTGATGGGACGGTGCGGAGGGAGATTCACTCTGTGTCTGACCCCGGGAGTGTGTGATGGGACGGTGCGGAGGGAGATTCACTCTGTGTCTGACCCCGGGAGTGTGTGATGGGACGGTGTGGAGGGAGATTCACTCAGTGTCTGACCCCGGGAGTGTGTGACGGGACGGTGTGGAGGGAGATTCACTCTGTGTCTGACCCCGGGAGTGTGTGATGGGACGGTGTGGAGGGAGATTCACTCTGTGTCCGACCCCGGGAGTGTGTGATGGGACGGTGCGGAGGGAGATTCACTCTGTGTCTGACCCCGGGAGTGTGTGATGGGACGGTGCGGAGGGAGATTCACTCTGTGTCTGACCCCGGGAGTGTGTGATGGGACGGTGCGGAGGGAGATTCACTCTGTGTCCGAACCCGGGAGTGTGTGATGGGACGGTGCGGAGGGAGATTCACTCTGTGTCTGACCCCGGGAGTGTGTGATGGTACGGTGTGGAGGGAGATTCACTCTGTGTCTGACCCCGGGAGTGTGTGATGGGACGGTGCGGAGGGAGATTCACTCTGTGTCTGACCCCGGGAGTGTGTGATGGGACGGTGCGGAGGGAGATTCACTCTGTGTCTGACCCCGGGAGTGTGTGATGGGATGGTGCGGAGGGAGATTCACTCTGTGTCCGACCCCGGGAGTGTGTGATCGGACGGTGTGGAGGGAGATTCACTCTGTGTCTGACCCCGGGAGTGTGTGATGGTACGGTGTGGAGGGAGATTCACTCTGTGTCTGACCCCGGGAGTGTGTGATGGGACGGTGGGGAGGGAGAGTCACTCTGTGTCTGACCCCGGGAGTGTGTGACGGGACGGTGTGGAGGGAGATTCACTCTGTGTCTGACCCCAGGAGTGTGTGATCGGACGGTACGGAGGGAGATTCATTCTGTGTCTGACCCCGGGAGTGTCTGATGGGACGGTGCGGAGGGAGATTCACTCTGTATCTGACCCCGGGAGTCTGTGACGGGACGGTGCGAAGGGAGATTCACTCTGTGTCTGACCCTGGGGAGTGTGTGTGACCCTCACCCGCTCGAGGACCTCCGCCAGGTGTCGGTTCAGACGCTGCTCCCGTTTCCGGATCTTGTCCGTGTCCCACTGCAGATCCTCGATGGCCGTTTGCATGTCGGACACCCGGTCGTCTGCCTGCTCGATCCGGTTCTGCAGCTCGGAAAACTGGGAGGGCGAGTGCGGGGAGGAGGGAAGAGCGAGGGAGGAGTGGGGTGGGGAGAACAGTTTACACCCTCTGCCATCAAACACCCCCCCCCCCGTCTCCGTCCGCTCCCCGTCCCCGCCCGGCTCCTCACCTCCTGCGACATCTTGCCGTGACACTCCTGCAGGAACTGCGTCAGCTCGACCAGCCGCTGGTTCTGACGCGACAGCAGCGAGTTCAGCTCCCTCAGCGCCTCCTCCCGCTGTGAGGGATCTGCCCCGGAGAGAGTGAGAGAGTGAGACAGAGAGAGAGGGAAAGGGTGAGACACGGGCGCACCGGGAGGGTGTGTGATGAGCAGGAAGAAGGAAGAGGAGGGAGGGGAAAGCGGGGTGAAGGAAGGGGTAAGGACGGGAAGGAGGGAAGGGGGAAGGAGGGAGGGGAGGAAGGAAAGAGGGGAGAGAGGGAAGGAGGGAAGAAACGGAAGAAGGGAAGGAAACAAGGGAAGGAGGGAAGCAAAAAGGGAGGGGAGGAGAGAGAGAAAAAATGAGGGAAGGAAGGAAGGAGGAAGGATAGGATGGAGGGAAAGAGAGAGAGGAGAGAGGGAGAGAGGTAAAGAAAAAGGGAGTGGAGGGAAGGAGGGCAGGAAGGAGGAAAGGAGAGAAGGAGGGAAGGAGGGGGAAGGGGGAGGAAAGGGAGGGAGGGAGGGAGAGAAGAAGGGAAGGAGGGAGGGAACGAAGGAAGGAAGGAGGGAGGGAGGGAGGGAAGGAAGGAAAAAGGGAGCGGAGGGAGGGAGGGCAGGAAGGAGGAAGGGAGAGAAGGAGGGAGGAAAGGGAAGGAAGGAGGAGGGAGGAAGGGAGGGGATGAAGGGAGGGAAGGAAGGGAGGGGAGGAAATGGAGGGCAGGAAGGAGGAAGGGAGAGAAGGAGGGATGAAAGGGAAGGAAGGAGGAGGGAGGAAGGGAGAGAAGGAAGGGAGGAAATGGAGGGAAGGAAGGAGGAAGGGAGAGGAGGAGGGAGGAAAGGGAAGGAAGGAGGAGGGAGGAAGGGAGGGAAGGAAGGGAGAGAAGGAAGGGAGGAAATGGAGGGCAGGAAGGAGGAAGGGAGAGGAGGAGGGAGGAAAGGGAAGGAAGGAGGAGGGAGGAAGGGAGGGAAGGAAGGGAGAGAAGGAAGGAAGGAAATGGAGGAAGGGAGAGGAGGAGGGAGGAAAGGGCAGGAAGGAGGAGGGAGGAAGGGAGGGGATGAAGGGAGGGAAGGAAGGGAGGGGATGAAGGGAGGGAAGGAAGGGAGGGGAGGGAAGGGAGGGAAGGAAGGGAGGGGAGGAAATGGAGGGCAGGAAGGAGGAGGGAGGAAGGGAGAGAAGGAAGGAAGGAAATGGAGGGAAGGAAGGAGGAAGGGAGAGGAGAAGGGAGGAAAGGGAAGGAAGGGAGAGGAGAAGGGAGGAAAGGGAAGGAAGGAGGAGGGAGGAAGGGAGGGGATGAAGGGAGGGAAGGAAGGGAGGGGATGAAGGGAGGGAAGGAAGGGGGAGGAAATGGAGGGCAGGAAGGAGGAAGGGAGAGAAGGAGGGATGAAAGGGAGAGAAGGAGGGAGGAAAGGGAGAGAAGGAGGGAGGAAAGGGAGAGAAGGAGGGAGGAAAGGGAGAGAAGGAGGGAGGAAAGGGAAGGAAGGAGGAGGGAGGAAAGGGAAGGAAGGAGGAGGGAGGAAGGGAGGGAAGAAGGGGAGGAAATGGAGTGAAGGAAGGAGGGAGGGAGATGCATCACGGAGGGATTTAGGGAGGAAGGAAGGGATGCTGCGAGCGAGTGAGGAATCGGGGAGGGAGGGAGGGTCCCGACACGCCACACAGAGGAGCCCTGGACTCACCGGCATGGCCCATTCGCTGGGCCAGCCCCTGCACGTGCTCCCGCAGCCTCTCGCCGGCCGTCATCGCCCGGCCCACCGCCTCCTCCGACCGCCGCACCCTCTCCTGCAGCTGCTGCTCCATCTCCTCCGCCGTGCTGCTGGCCAGCAGGGCCAGGAAGGGCAGAGTGGCCTCACCCGGAGCTGCCAGGGGAGAAAGGGGTGGGAAGGTGAGACGACGGACTGCTCCCCCACTCTCCCTCCCACCCGGCCCACCTCTCCAACCTATCCCCCCGCACCTTCGCCCCCACCCGGCCGCCCCCACCGTCCGCCTCCCCCTCCCGCCTTTCCCCGGCCAGCCCCACCTCTCTCCCGGTCCTCCCGGCGCTCGCCGTCCTGCCCGCCCTCGGGCTCCGCCTCAGGATCGCACTGGGAGGGGGTCTTCTTCTCCGGTGGGACGTCCCGGGGCTGCTGCTCCGCGTCCCAGCGCTGCAGGATGATGCGGAGGTTCTCGTCGAACTGAGGGGACACAGCAGGGGGCAGGGGATCAGAGGGGACGGTGCGGAGGGAGATTCACCCTGTGTCTGACCCCGGGAGTGTGTGATGGGACGGTGTGGAGGGACATTCACTCTGTGTCTGACCCCGGGAGTGTGTGATGGGACGGTGCGGAGGGAGATTCACTCTGTGTCTGACCCCGGGAGTGTGTGATGGGACGGTGTGGAGGGACATTCACTCCGTATCTGACCCCGGGAGTGTGTGATGGGACGGTGTGGAGGCAGATTCGCTCTGTGTCCGACCCTGGCAGTGTGTGATGGGACGGTGTGCAGGGAGATTCACTCTGTGTCCGACCCCGGGAGTGTGTGATGGGACTGTGCGGAGGGAGATTCACTCTGTGTCTGACCCCGGGAGTGTGTGATGGGACGGTGTGGAGGGACATTCACTCTGTGTCTGACTCCGGGAGAGTGTGATGGGACGGTGTGGAGGGAGATTCACTCTGTGTCTGACCCCGGGAGTGTGTGATGGGACGGTGCGGGGGGAGATTGACTGTGTGTCTGACCCCGGGAGTGTGTGATGGGACGGTGCGGAGGGAGATTCACTCCGTGTCTGACCCCGGGAATGTGTGATGGACGGTGTGGAGAGAGATTCACACTGTGTCTGACCCCGGGAGTGTGTGATGGGACGGTGCGGAGGGAGATTCACTCTGTGTCTGACCCCGGGAGTGTGTGATGGGACGGTGCGGAGGGAGATTCACTCTGTGTCTGACCCCGGGAGTGTGTGATGGGACGGTGCGGAGGGAGATTCACTCTGTGTCTGACCCCGGGAGTGTGTGATGGGACGGTGCGGAGGGAGATTCACTCTGTGTCTGACCCCGGGAGATGTGTGATGGGACGGTGCGGAGGGAGATTCACACTGTGTCTGACCCCGGGAGTGTGTGATGGGACGGTGCGGAGGGAGATTCACTCTGTGTCTGACCCCGGGAGTGTGTGATGGGACGGTGTGGAGGGAGATTCACTCTGTGTCTGACCCCGGGAGTGTGTGATGGGACGGTGGGGAGGGAGATTCACTCTGTGTCTGACCCCGGGAGTGTGTGATGGGATGGTGCGGAGGGAGATTCACTCTGTGTCTGACCCCGGGAGTGTGTGATGGGATGGTGCGGAGGGAGATTCACTCTGTGTCTGACCCCGGGAGTGTGTGATGGGACGGTGCGGAGGGAGATTCACTCTGTGTCTGACCCCGGGAGTGTGTGATGGGACGGTGCGGAGGGAGATTCACTCTGTGTCTGACCCCGGGAGTGTGTGATGGGACGGTGCGGAGGGAGATTCACTCTGTGTCTGACCCCGGGAGTGTGTGATGGGACGGTGCGGAGGGATTTTCACTCTGTGTCTGACCCCGGGAGTGTGTGATGGGACGGTGCGGAGGGAGATTCACTCTGTGTCTGACCCCGGGAGTGTGTGATGGGACGGTGCGGAGGGAGATTCACTCTGTGTCTGACCCCGGGAGTGTGTGATGGGACGGTGTGGAGGGAGATTCACCCCGTGTCTGACCCCGGGAGTGTGTGATGGGACGGTGTGGAGGGAGATTCGCTCTGTGACCCCGGGAGTGTGTGATGGGACGGTGCGGAGGGAGATTCACTCTGTGTGTGACCCCGGGAGTGTGTGATGGGACGGTGCGGAGGGAGATTCACTCTGTGTCTGACCCCGGGAGTGTGTGATGGGATGGTGCGGAGGGAGATTCACTCTGTGTCTGACCCCGGGAGTGTGTGATGGGACGGTGCGGAGGGAGATTCACTCTGTGTCTGACCCCGGGAGTGTGTGATGGGACGGTGCGGAGGGAGATTCACTCTGTGTCTGACCCCGGGAGTGTGTGATGGGACGGTGCGGAGGGAGATTCACTCTGTGTCTGACCCCGGGAGTGTGTGATGGGACGGTGCGGAGGGATTTTCACTCTGTGTCTGACCCCGGGAGTGTGTGATGGGACGGTGCGGAGGGAGATTCACTCTGTGTCTGACCCCGGGAGTGTGTGATGGGACGGTGCGGAGGGAGATTCACTCTGTGTCTGACCCCGGGAGTGTGTGATGGGACGGTGCGGAGGGAGATTCACTCTGTGTCTGACCCCGGGAGTGTGTGATGGGACGGTGTGGAGGGAGATTCACTCTCTGTCTGACCCCGGGTGTGTGTGATGAGACGGTGTGGAGGGAGATTCACTCTCTGTCTGACCCCGGGTGTGTGTGATGAGACGGTGTGGAGGGAGCTTCACTCTGTGTCTGACCCCGGGAGTGTGTGACGGGACGGTGCGGAGGGAGATTCACTCTGTGTCTGACCCCGGGAGTGTGTGATGGGACGGTGTGGAGGGAGTTTCACTCTGTGTCTGACCCCGGGAGTGTGTGATGGGACGATCTGGAGGGAGATTCACTCTGTGTCTGACCCCGGGAGTGTGTGATGGGACGGTGTGGAGGGAGATTCACTCTGTGTCTGACCCCGGGAGTGTGTGATGGGACGGTGCGGAGGGAGATTCACTCTGTGTCTGACCCCGGGAGTGTGTGATGGGACGGTGTGGAGGGAGATTCACTCTGTGTCTGACCCCGGGAGTGTGTGATGGGACGGTGTGGAGGGGGATTCACTCTGTGTCTGACCCCGGGAGTGTGTGATGGGACGGTGCGGAGGGAGATTCACTCTGTGTGTGACCCCGGGAGTGTGTGATGGGACGGTGTGGAGGGAGATTCACTCTGTGTCTGACCCCGGGAGTGGGTGATGGGACGGTGCGGAGGGAGATTCACCCCGTGTCTGACCCCGGGAGTGTGTGATGCGACGGTGCGAAGGGAGATTCGCTCTGTGTCCGGCCCCGGGAGTGTGTGATGGGACGGTGTGGAGGGAGATTCGCTCTGTGTCCGGCCCCGGGAGTGTGTGATGCGACGGTGCGAAGGGAGATTCACTCTGTGTCTGACCCTGGGAGTGTGTGATGGGACGGTGCGGAGGGAGATTCACTCTGTGTCTGACCCCGGGAGTGTGTGATGGGACGGTGTGGAGGGAGATTCACTCTGTGTCTGACCCCGGGAGTGTGTGATGGGACGGTGCGGAGGGAGATTCACTCTGTGTCTGACCCCGGGAGTGTGTGATGCGACGGTGCGAAGGGAGATTCGCTCTGTGTCCGGCCCCGGGAGTGTGTGATGGGACGGTGTGGAGGGAGATTCACTCTGTGTGTCTGACCCCGGGAGTGTGTGATGCGACGGTGCGAAGGGAGATTCGCTCTGTGTCCGGCCCCGGGAGTGTGTGATGGGACGGTGTGGAGGGAGATTCACTCTGTGTCTGACCCCGGGAGTGTGTGATGGGATGGTGCGGAGGGAGATTCACTCTGTGTCTGACCCCGGGAGTGTGTGATGGGACGGTGTGGAGGGAGATTCACTCTGTGTCTGACCCCGGGAGTATGTGATGGGACGGTGCTGAGGGAGATTCACTCTGTGTCTGACCCCGGGAGTGTGTGACGGGACGGTGTGGAGGGAGATTCACTCTGTGTCTGACCCCGGGAGTATGTGATGGGATGGTGTGGAGGGAGATTCACCCCGTGTCTGACCCCGGGAGTGTGTGATGGGACGGTGTGGAGGGAGATTCACTCTGTGTCTGACCCCGGGAGTGTGTGATGGGACGGTGTGGAGGGAGATTCACTCTGTGTCTGACCCCGGGAGTGTGTGATGGGATGGTGCGGAGGGAGATTCACTCTGTGTCTGACCCCGGGAGTGTGTGATGGGACGGTGTGGAGGGAGATTCACTCTGTGTCTGACCCCGGGAGTGTGTGATGGGACGGTGCGGAGGGACATTCACTCTGTGTCTGACCCCGGGAGTGTGTGATGGGATGGTGTGGAGGGACATTCACTCTGTGTCTGACCCCGGGAGTGTGTGATGGGACGGTGTGGAGGGAGATTCGCTCTGTGTCTGACCCCGGGAGTGTGTGATGGGACGGTGCGGAGGGAGATTCACTCTCTGTGTCTGACCCCGGGAGTGTGTGATGGGACGGTGTGGAGGGAGATTCACTCTCTGTGTCTGACCCCGGGAGTGTGTGATGGGATAGTGTGGAGGGAGATTCACTCTGTGCCTGACCCCGGGAGTGTGTGATGGGATAGTGTGGAGGGAGATTCACTCTGTGTCTGACCCCGGGAGTGTGTGATGGGACGGTGTGGAGGGAGATTCACTCTGTGTCTGACCCCGGGAGTGTGTGATGCGACGGTGCGAAGGGAGATTCACTCTGTGTCCGGCCCCGGGAGTGTGTGATGGGACGGTGTGGAGTGAGCGCAGCCCCTCGGTCCGTACCTGACACCAGTATCTGTTAAGGATGAGGAGGGTGGCGTCGTCGGTGGCCTGCCTCTTCACTAGCTTCTCGATGAGGTCCCGCAGCTCGTCCTCGATGCTCTGACGCTGGTCCAGGACTTCGGAGAGCTTCCGGTTCCTCGCCTGCAGGGTGCGGATGTCTACCTCCTCCTGGAGGGGCGAGGGAGCGAGAGCGGGAGAGTGGGAGAGACCGGGAGCGAGCAGGGAGGGAGAGAGTGAGGAGGGGAGAGACGGGGTGAGAGAGAGGGTGAGTTTCTTGCTTTTACTCTCCGTATAGGCAGCCCAGTCCCTATTTTTTCTTTTTTTTTTTAATTTTTGTTTATGGAGAATAGTGGAGGTCATTTTCAATCTATATTAAGATTATAAAAGTTACTTCTGTATTTTTTTTCTGAAATAGTAAGAGGAGAATAGATTATCTTACTCTTTATTATATACTATTAGATTAATAGAAACATAGAAAATAGGCGCTGGAGTAGGCCATTCGGCCCTTCGAGCCTGCACCGCCATTCAGTATGATCATGGCTGATCATGCAACTCAGAACCCTGTACCAGCCTTCCCTCCATACCCCCTGATCCCTTTAGCCACAAGGGCCATATCTAACTCCCTCTTAAATATAGCCAATGAACTGGCCTCAACAGTTTCCTGTGGCAGAGAATTCCACAGATTCACCACTCTCTGTGTGAAGAAGTTTTTCCTCATCTCGGTCCTAAAAGGCTTCCCCTTTATCCTCAAACTGTGACCCCTCGTTCTGGACTTCCCCAACGTCGGGAACAATCTTCCTGCATCTAGCCTGTCCAATCCCTTTCGAACACTGTGTATGATCTCCATAAATGTTTATTATATGTATAACAAACATGTGTATGTATGTACATATGTACTGATACGCCTACGTACTTTTTAAATTAATAAAAAGATGACACAGAGACAGGAGAGGGAGGGGGGAGAGGGGGGGAGAGGGGGGAGAGAGGGGAGGGAGAGAGGGGAGGGAGAGAGGGGAGGGAGGGAGGGGAAGGGGGAGGGGGAGGGGGAGGGGGAGGGAGAGAGGGGGGAAGGGGAGGGGGAAAGGGGAGGGGAGAGGGGGAGGGGAGAGGGGGAGGGGAGAGGGGGAGGGGAGAGGGGGAAGGGGAAGGGGAGAGGGGGGAGAGGGGTTGGGGAGAGGGGGAGGGGGAGAGGGAGAGGGGGAGGGAGAGGGAGAGGGGAGGGAGAGGGGAGGGAGAGGGAGAGGGAGAGGGGGGAGGGGGAGAGGGTGGTTGGGGGAGGTGGAAGAGGGGGGAGAGGGTGGTTGGGGGGAGGTGGAAGAGGGGGAGGGGGGAGGGGGAGAGGGTGTTTGGGGGGAGGAGGAAGAGGGGGGAGGGGAGGGGGGAGAGGAGGGGGGGAGAGGGAAGGGGAGGAGGGGGGGAAGGGGGAGAGGGGGGAGAGGGTGGTTGGGGGAGGAGGAGGAAGAGGGGGAGGTGGGAGGGGGAGAGGGTGGTTGGGGGAGGAGGAAGGGGAGGGGGGGGAGAGGGTGGTTGTGGGGGGGAGGAGGAAGAGGGGGAGGGGGGAGGGGGGAGAGGGTGGTTGTGGGGGGGAGGAGGGGGGGAAGGGGGAGAGGGGGGAGAGGGTGGTTGGGGGGAGGAGGAAGAGGGGGAGGGGGAGAGGGTGGTTGTGGGGGGAGGAGGAAGAGGGGGAGGGGGGAGGGGGAGAGGGGGGAGAGGGTGGTTGTGGGGGGGAGGAGGAAGAGGGGGAGGGGGGAGGGGGAGAGGGGGGAGAGGGTGGTTGTGGGGGGGAGGAGGGGGGGAAGGGGGAGAGGGGGGAGAGGGTGGTTGGGGGGAGGAGGAAGAGGGGGGAGGGGGAGAGGGTGGTTGTGGGGGGGAGGAGGGGGGGAAGGGGGAGAGGGGGGAGAGGGTGGTTGGGGGAGGAGGAGGAAGAGGGGGAGGTGGGAGGGGGAGAGGGTGGTTGGGGGAGGAGGAAGGGGAGGGGGGGGAGAGGGTGGTTGTGGGGGGGAGGAGGAAGAGGGGGAGGGGGGAGAGGGTGGTTGTGGGGGGGAGGAGGAAGAGGGGGAGGTGGGAGGGGGAGAGGGTGGTTGGGGGAGGAGGAAGGGGAGAGGGGGGAGAGGGTGGTTGGGGGAGGAGGAGGAAGAGGGGGAGGTGGGAGGGGGAGAGGGTGGTTGGGGGAGGAGGAAGGGGAGGGGGGAGAGGGTGGTTGTGGGGGGGAGGAGGAAGAGGGGGAGGGGGGGGAGAGGGTGGTTGTGGGGGGGAGGAGGGGGGAAGGGGGAGAGGGGGGAGAGGGTGGTTGGGGGGAGGAGGAAGAGGGGGAGGGGGAGAGGGTGGTTGTGGGGGGGAGGAGGAAGAGGGGGAGGGGGGAGGGGGAGAGGGGGGAGAGGGTGGTTGTGGGGGGGAGGAGGAAGAGGGGGAGGGGGGAGGGGGAGAGGGTGGTTGTGGGGGGGAGGAGGGGGGAAGGGGAGAGGGGGGAGAGGGTGGTTGGGGAGAGGAGGAAGGGGGGAGGGGGAGAGGGTGGTTGTGGGGGGGAGGAGGAAGAGGGGGAGGGGGGAGGGGGAGAGGGGGGAGAGGGTGGTTGTGGGGGGGAGGAGGGGGGGAAGGGGGAGAGGGGGAGAGGGTGGTTGGGGGGGAGGAGGAAGAGGGGGGAGGGGGAGAGGAGGAAGAGGGGGGAGGGGGAGAGGGGGGAGAGGGTGGTTGTGGGGGGGAGGAGGGGGGGAAGGGGGAGAGGATGGTTGGGGGGGAGGAGGAAGGGGGGAGGGGGGGAGGGGGAGAGGGTGTTTGGGGGGTGGAGGAAGAGGGGGGAGGGGAGGGGGGAGAGGGAAGGGGAGGAGGGGGGGAAGGGGGAGAGGGGGGAGAGGGTGTTTGGGGGGTGGAGGAAGAGGGGGGAGGGGAGGGGGGGAGAGGAGGGGGGGAGAGGGAAGGGGAGGGGGGGAGAGGGAAGGGGAGGAGGGGGGGAAGGGGGAGAGGGGGGAGAGGGTGGTTGGGGGGGAGGAGGAAGGGGGGAGGGGGAGAGGGTGGTTGTGGGGGGGAGGAGGAAGAGGGGGGAGGGGAGGGGGGGAGAGGAGGGGGGGAGAGGGAAGGGGAGGAGGGGGGAAGGGGGAGAGGGGGGAGAGGGTGTTTGGGGGGTGGAGGAAGAGGGGGGAGGGGAGGGAGAGGAGGGGGGGAGAGGGAAGGGGAGGAGGGGGGAAGGGGGAGAGGGGGGAGAGGGTGGTTGGGGGGGAGGAGGAAGGGGGGAGGGGGAGAGGGTGGTTGTGGGGGGGAGGAGGAAGAGGGGGAGGAGGACGGGGGGAGGGGGAGAGGGTGGTTGTGGGGGGGAGGAGGGGGGGAAGGGGGAGAGGGGGAGAGGGTGTTTGGGGGGTGGAGGAAGAGGGGGGAGGGGAGGGGGGGAGAGGAGGGGGGGAGAGGGAAGGGGAGGAGGGGGGGAAGGGGGAGAGGGGGGAGAGGGTGGTTGGGGGGGAGGAGGAAGGGGGGAGGGGGAGAGGGTGGTTGTGGGGGGGAGGAGGAAGAGGGGGAGGAGGAAGGGGGGAGGGGGAGAGGGTGGTTGTGGGGGGGAGGAGGAAGGGGGGAGGGGGGAGAGGGTGGTTGTGGGGGAGGAGGAAGGGGGAGGGCGAGAGGGTGGTTGGGGGGGGAGGAGGAAGAGGGGCCACTCACCGTGGAGGCGTCACTGCCCAGCTTGATGGTCTCCACCTTGGTCCCCGAGCTCCCGGCCGGTGGCTCCATCGCCGACGACTTCTCTGCCCCGGCCTCTGGGGACGCCCTCTTGCCCGCCGCCCCGGACATGGCGTCCCGCCCGCCCCCGCCCGGCGAGGCGGGGGGGAAAATCGCCCGACGGGGGGGAGGGGAGAGTCAGGGGCCCTCCGACCGACGGAGGTCCGTGTCTGACCGGAGGGAGGGAAGAGGGGGAAGAGTTCAGACCTCCTTGCCCAGGCAATTTCCGCCCGTCCTCCCTCCATCCCAATCAACCCCCCTCGTTCTCTCCATCCCCCCGCCTTCCGACACCCTCAATCTTCCCTCCCTCGCCCGGAACGCATCCTCACTCCACCTCTGATCCCTCACCCCTTCCCCACGCCGCACCCCCCACCTCCATGTCGGGACGAAGGGGTCTGGGAACACAGGCCCAGAGTTCACTGAAAGGGGCGCCGCAGGTCGATCGGCTCGTAAAGGAAGCTTCCGGCACGTTGCCCTTCACAAATCAGGAGGACTGGGAGCAGGTGTGTGGGCACAGGTTTAAGGTGCTGGGAGTAGGTACAGAGGAGATGTCAGGGGTAAGTTTTTTACGCAGAGAGCGGTGAGTGCGTGGAATGAGCTGCTGGTGACAGTGGTGGAGGCGGATATGATAGGGTCTTTTTAGAGACTCCTGGACAGCTACATGGAGCTCAGAAAAATAGAGGTCTATGAGTAACCCTGGGTAACTTCTAAAGTAAGGACATGTTCGACACAGCTTTGTGGGCTGAAGGGCCTGTATGGTGCTGTAGGTTTTCAATGTTTCTATGACCCACACCACCAGGTTCAGGGACAGTTATCACCCCTCAACCATCAGGAAGGAGGTACAGGAGCCTCAGGACCCACACCACCAGGTTCAGGGACAGTTATCACCCCTCAACCATCAGGAAGGAGGTACAGGAGCCTCAGGACCCACACCACCAGGTTCAGGGACAGTTATCACCCCTCAACCATCAGGAAGCAGGTACAGGAGCCTCAGGACCCACACCATCAGGTTCAGGAACAGTTATCACCCCTCAATCATCAGGAAGGAGGTACAGGAGCCTCAGGATCCACACCATCAGGTTCAGGAACAGTTAATACCCCCTCAACCGTCAGGAAGGAGGTACAGGAGCCTCAGGACCCACACCACCAGGTTCAGGGACAGTTATCACCCCTCAACCATCAGGAAGGAGGTACAGGAGCCTCAGGACTCACACCACCAGGTTCAGGGACAGTTATTACCCCCTCAACCATCAGGAAGGAGGTACAGGAGCCTCAGGACCCACACCACCAGGTTCAGGGACAGTTATTACACCTCAACCATCAGGAAGGAGGTACAGGAGCCTCAGGACCAACACCATCAGGTTCAGGAACAGTTATTACCCCCTCAACCGTCAGGAAGGAGGTACAGGAGCCTCAGGACCCACACCACCAGGTTCAGGGACAGTTATCACCCCTCGACCATCAGGAAGCAGGTACGGGAGCCTCAGGACCCACACCATCAGGTTCAGGGACAGTTATCACCCCTCAACCATCAGGAAGGAGGTACAGGAGCCTCAGGACTCACACCACCAGGTTCAGGGACAGTTATTACCCCCTCAACCATCAGGAAGGAGGTACAGGAGCCTCAGGACCCACACCACCAGGTTCAGGGACAGTTATTACACCTCAACCATCAGGAAGGAGGTACAGGAGCCTCAGGACCCACACCATCAGGTTCAGGAACAGTTATTACCCCCTCAACCGTCAGGAAGGAGGTACAGGAGCCTCAGGACCCACACCACCAGGTTCAGGGACAGTTATCACCCCTCGACCATCAGGAAGCAGGTACAGGAGCCTCAGGACTCACACCACCAGGTTCAGGGACAGTTATCACCCCTCAACCATCAGGAAGGAGTTACAGGAGACTCAGGACCCACACCACCAGGTTCAGGGACAGTTATTACCCCTCAACCATCAGGAAGGAGGTACAGGAGCCTCAGGACCAACACCATCAGGTTCAGGAACAGTTATTACCCCCTCAACCGTCAGGAAGGAGGTACAGGAGCCTCAGGACCCACACCACCAGCTTCAGGGACAGTTATTACACCTCAACCATCAGGAAGGAGGTACAGGAGCCTCAGGACCCACACCACCGGGTTCAGGGACAGTTATTACCCCTCAACCATCAGGAAGGAGGTACAGGAGCCTCAGGACCCACACCACCAGGTTCAGGGACAGTTATTACCCCTCAACCGTCAGGAAGGAGGTACAGGAGCCTCAGGACCCACACCACCAGGTTCAGGGACAGTTATCACCCCTCGACCATCAGGAAGCAGGTACGGGAGCCTCAGGACCCACACCATCAGGTTCAGGGACAGTTATTACCCCTCAACCATCAGGAAGGAGGTACGGGAGCCTCAGGACCCACATCACCAGGTTCAGGGACAGTTATTACCCCTCAACCATCAGGAAGGAGGTACAGGAGCCTCAGGACCCACACCACCAGGGTCATGGACAGTTATCACCCCTCAACCATCAGGAAGGAGGTACAGGAGCCTCAAGACCCACACCATCAGGTTCAGGAACAGTTATTACCCCCTCAACCATCAGGAAGGAGGTACAGGAGCCTCAGGACCCACACCACCAGGTTCAGGGACAGTTATCACCCCTCGACCATCAGGAAGGAGGTACAGGAGCCTCAGGAACCACACCACCAGGTTCAGGGACGGTTATCACCCCTCAACCATCAGGAAGGAGGTACAGGAGCAAAACGACCCGTGTCGACAATCGTGCCGAGAAAAGATCCTCGAGAGACCACGATCGTGCCGGGCTTCCTCCGAGAGAGTTCCAGGGACCCTCGTGAAGAGTGGACGGGCCTCGAGGCCGAGAAGCCCGGAGGCCAGTGATCGAGTCACTCTCTGGCCGGTTAAAGCGCAGGAGGCGACTGAAGTCCTCGAGGCGAGCGGCCGATCAGGAAGGCGTCCGCCCGCGACAGCGTCCCTCGCGGCTGCTGGAGGACGATTCCGGATCTCCCAGCCCTGGGCGAGGTTTAACGGAGGCCGGGCGCGGACCGGACTCGCCAGCTGTCCGGTTTCCAGTCGCTCCTTGTTATTTTGCTGACGCCCGTTCCGGGCGACGACGAAAACGCTCGGCCGAACTGAACAGGCCCGGCCCCCTTCGATCTTGCGTTTCCCGTTCCGCGATTTTCGCCCGAATTTTCCTCCCCGCTGACGTTTGCGCGGTATTTTTTGCGCTCGTGGGGGCGTGCTGGGTTCGATGTCTATTCTTCGAACGGCGTCCGCGGTTTTCGTTACACAGGTGCCTGTGGGGCCAGGCGAACGTCAGGGTCGGATCCTGCGGGCGCACTTTGTAGCGTCCGAGACGGCGACGGGAGGTAAGGACGGTGGGAGTGGCAACTCGTGACACGGAAAACCTACAGCACAATACAGGCCCTTCGGCCCACAGAGCCGCTCCGAACATGAGATTACCTCAGCTTTACCTCTATTTATATAAGCTCCGTGTTCCTATCCAGGAGTCTCTAAAAAGACCCTATCGTTTCCGCCTCCACCATCGTTGCCGGCAGCCCATTCCACACACTCACCACTCTCTGTGTAAAAAAACTTACCCCTGACATCTCCTCTGTACCTTCTCCCCAGCACCTTAAAACTGTGCCCTCTCGTGCTAGCTATTTCAGCCCCGGGGAAAAGCCCCTGACCGTCCATATAACAATTACAACAGGGAAACAGGCCATCTCGGCCCTTCCGGTCCGTGCCGAACGCTTACTCTCACCTAGCCCCACCGACCCGCGCTCAGCCCATAACCCTCCATTCCTTTCCTGTCCATGTATCCATCCAATTTAACTTTAAACGACAACATCGAACCTGACCCAACCACTTCTGCTGGAAGCTCGTTCCACACAGCTACCACTCTCTGAGTAAAGAAGTTCCCCCTCATGTTACCCCTAAACTTTTGCCCTTAACTCTCAACTCACGTCTTGTTCGAATCTCCCCCACTCTCAATGGAAAAAGCCTATCCACGTCAACTCTATCTATCCCCCTCATAATTTTAAACACCTCTATCAAGTCCCCCCCTCAACCTTCTACGCTCCAAAGAATAAAGACCCAACTTGTTCAACCTTTCTCTGAAACTCAGGTGCTGAATCCCAGGCAACATTTTAGTAAATCTCCTCTGTACTCTCTCAATTTTGTTGACATCTTTCCTATAATTCGGTGACCAGAACTGTACACAATACTCCAAATTTGGCCTTACCAATGCCTTGTACAATTTCAACATTACATCCCAACTCCTATGCTCAATGCTCTGATTTATAAAGGCCAGCAAACCAAAAGCTTTCTTCACCACCCTATCCACATGAGATTCCACCTTCAGGGAACGATGCACCATTATTCCTAGATCCCTCTGTTCTACTGCATTCTTCAATGCCCCACCATTTACCATGTATGTCCTATTTTGATTAGTCCCACCAAAATGTAGCACCTCACATTTATCAGCATTAAACTCCATCTGCCATCTTTCAGCCCACTCTTCTAACCGGCCTAAATCTCTCTGCAAGCTTCGAAAACCTACTTCATTGTCCACAACTCCACCTATCTTAGTATCATCTGCATACTTACTAATCCAATTTACCACCCCATCATCCAGATCATTAATATATATGACAAATAACATTGGACCCAGTACAGATCCCTGAGGCACACCACTAGTCACCGGCCTCCAATCTCAGACACAGTTATCCACCACCACTCTCTGGCCTCTCCCATCCAGCCACTGCTGAATCCATCCACCTCTCCAAATGTCCCTCAAAAGCCTATATAACCATGTAACAAATTACAGCATGGAAACAGGCCATCCCGGCCCTTCTAGTCCGTGCCGAACTCTTACCCTCACCTAGTCCCACCGACCTGCACTCAGCCCATAACCGTCCATTCCTTTCCTGTCCATATATCTGTCCAATTTAACTTTAAACGACAACATCGAACCTGCCTCGACCACTTCTCGTTCCACACAGCTACCACTCTCTGAGTAAAGAATTTCCCCCTCGTGTCACCCCTAAACTTTTGCCCTTTAACTCTTAACTCATGTCCTCTTGTTTGAATCTCCCCCACTCTCAATGGAAAAAGCCTATCCACGTCAACTCTATCTATCCCCCTCATAATTTTAAACACCTCTATCAAGTCCCCCCTCAACCTTCTGCGCTCCAAAGACTAAAGACCTAACTTGTTCAGCCTTTCTCTGTAACTTAGGTGATGAAACCCAGGTAGCATTCTAGTAAATCTCCTCTGTACTCTCTCAGTTTTGTTGACATCTTTCCTATAATTCGCCGACCATGATCGATGCCTCTCGTCGTCCTGTACACCTCTATCGGGTCACCTCTCATCCTCGGCCGCCCCAAGGAGAAGCGGCCGAGCTCGCTCGACCTATTCTCGAAAGGCGGGCTCCCCGGTCCGGGCCACGTCCCCGTCAACCTCCTCTGCACCCTTTCTGCGGTGAACTGAGGGATTGGCCATCGTTGGAGAGGGCCCGAGGCCGGACCGGAAGGGCAGGGCACGGGCCGGGGAGCGACTCAAGGCTCGGACGTCGTAGCCCGGCCCGCCACCAGTGGGCTCCCGCTGAATCGGGCTCCGCGGCCCAGGACTGACCTTCCGCCAGGCGTCTGTCGGCTTCCGAACGTTCGCACGGTTTGCTCTCTCCTTCTCGTTCCGGCGCGAATCCTGAAGCGCTCCTCTCGCGGACAGACGACGAACTCACTTCCAACTCTGTCAGGGCGTTAAAAGTTAATTGCTGGGACTTTGCAGCCGCGGGGGGAGGTTTGAAATCCGTTCAGGCTTTGTTCCTGGGAAGGCAGAAGATTGAGGTGTACAAAATTCTGAGGGGTATCGATAGGGTAAATGGAAGCAGGCTTCTTCCCCACTGAGGTCGGGTGGGACGACAACCAGGGGTCAGGGGTTAAGGGTGAAAGGTGAGAAGTTTGAGGGGAACGTGAGGGGGGGTTTAAGGGTGAAAGGTGAGGACTTTGAGGGGAACGTGAGGGGAAACTTCTTCACTCAGAGGGAGGTGAGAGACTGGGACGAGCTGCCAGCACAAGTGTTGTGCGCCAGCTCGAGTTTATCACTTAATGAGAAGTTTGGACGGGTCCACAGATGGGAGGGGTGCTGAGGGATGAGGTCCCGGTGCAGGACGATGGGAGCAGACGGCTTCAGCATGGACGAGATGGGATGAAGGGGCCGCTTTGGTGCTGCGTGACCCATCCACGAACCCATGCCCTCTCCGTCCTGCTTCCCGATCTCTCTCAGTGCGCACTGCAACCCCTGCTACTCCTCCTTCCATAGGCAACTCCACTCCCCTCCCACCTCCCTCACTCTCCTCCATTCCCGTCTTTCTCCCGACCTCCATCTCCTCACAGCCCTCCCACCACCCCTTCTTCTCCCCGTCCGCTTCATCTCTCCCTCCCACCCTCCCTCCTCCCCTCCACTCCCCCTCTCCACATCTCTCCCCCACCATCCCTCCTCCTCTCCCCTCATCCTTCCCACCCTCCCTCCTCACTTCATCCCTCCCACCCTCCCTCCACTCCCCCTCCCCTCATCCCGCCCACCCTCCCTCCACTCCCCCACCCTTCCCACCCTCCAATCCCTCTCCCCTCATCCCTCCCACCCTCCCTCCTCACTTCATCCCTCCCACCCTCCCTCCACTCCCCCTCCCTATCCCTCCTCCCTCCCACCCTCCCTCCACTTCCCCTCCCTATCCCTCCTCTCATCCCTCCCACCCACCCTCCACTCCCCCCCCCTCCCCTCATCCCGCCCACCCTCCCTCCACTCCCCCATCCTCCCCACCCTCCAATCCCTCTCCCCTCATCCCTCCCACCCACCCTCCACTCCCCCACCCCAATCCCTCCCACCCTCCCTCCACTCCCCTCCCCTCATCCCGCCCACCCTCCCTTTACTCCCTATCCCTCCCTCCCACCCTCCACTCCCCCTCCCCTCATCCCTCCCACTCTCCCACCCTCCCTCCACTCCACCATCCCTCATCCCTCCCTCCACTCCCCCTCCCCTCATCCCTCCCTCCACTCCCCCTCCCCTCATCCCTCCCTCCACCCCCCCTCCCCTCATCCCGCCCACCCTCCCTGCACTCCTCCTCCCCTCATCCCTCCCACCCTCCCTCCACTCCACCATCCCTCATCCCTCCCTCCACACCCCTCATCCCTTCCTCCACTCCCCCCTTCATCCCTCCCTCCACTCCCCCTACCCTCATCCCCCTCCCTCCATCCCTCCCACCACCCCTCCTCCCCTCATTCCTCCCTCCACTCCTCCCCTCATCCCTCCCACCTTCCGTCCTCCCCCTCCCCTCATCCCTCCCACCCGCCCTCCTCCCCTCATCCCTCCCACCCTCCCTCCTCCCCTCATCCCTCCCACCCTCCCTCCACTCCTCCTCCCCTCATCCCTCCTACCCTCCCTCCTCCCCTCATCCCTCCCACCCTCCCTCCTCCCCTCATCCCTCCCACCCTCCCTCCTCCCCTCATCCCTCCCACCTTCCTTCCTCCCCCACCCCTCATCCCTCCCACCCGCCCTCCTCCCCTCATCCCTCCCACCCTCCCTCCTCCCCTCATCCCTCCCACCCTCCCTCCTCCCCTCATTCCTCCCACCCTCCCTCCACTCCTCCTCCCCTCATCCCTCCCACCTCCCCTCATCCCTCGCTCCACTCCTCCTCCCCTCATCCCTCCCACCTCCCCTCATCCCTCCCACCCTCCCTCCTCCCCTCATCCCTCCCACCCTCCCTCCACTCCTCCTCCCCTCATCCCTCCTACCCTCCCTCCTCCCCTCATCCCTCCCACCCTCCCTCCTCCCCTCATCTCTCCCACCCTCCCTCCTCCCCTCATCCCTCCCACCCTCCCTCCACTCCTCCTCCCCTCATCCCTCCCACCTCCCCTCATCCCTCGCTCCACTCCTCCTCCCCTCATCCCTCCCACCTCCCCTCATCCCTCCCTCCACTCCTCCTCCCCTCATCCCTCCCACCCTCCCTCCTCCCCTCATCCCTCCCACCCTCCCTCCACTCCTCCTCCCCTCATCCCTCCTACCCTCCCTCCTCCCCTCATCCCTCGCACCCTCCTACCCTCCCTCCTCCCCTCATCCCTCGCACCCTCCCTCCCCTCCTCCTCCCCTCATCCCTCATCCCTCCTACCCTCCCTCCTCCCCTCATCCCTCCCACCCTCCCTCCACTCCTCCTCCCTTCATCCCTCCTACCTCCCCTCATCCCTCGCTCCACTCCTCCTCCCCTCATCCCTCCCACCTCCCCTCATCCCTCCCACCCTCCCTCCTCCCCTCATCCCTCCCACCCTCCCTCCACTCCTCCTCCCTTCATCCCTCCTACCTCCCCTCATCCCTCCCACCCTCCCTCCACTCCTCCTCCCCTCATCCCTCCCACCCTCCCTCCTCCCCTCATCCCTCCCACCCTCCCTCCTCCCCTCATCCCTCCCTCCCTCCCACCTCCCCTCATCCCTCCCACCCTCCCTCCACTCCTCCTCCCCTCATCCCTCCCACCCTCCCCTCCTCCCCTCATCCCTCCCTCCACTCCTCCTCCCCTCATCCCTCCCACCCTCCCTCCACTCCTCCTCCCCTCATCCCTCGCACATCCCTCCCTCCACTCCTCCTCCCCTCATCCCTCCCTCCACTCCTCCTCCCTTCATCCCTCGCACCCTCCTCCCTCCCCCTCCCCGCACCTCTCCCTCCGACCCTCAACTCATCTCTCCCTCCCCTCCCTCCCTCTTTCTACCTCTCTCCCTCTCTCCCTCTCTCCCTCATCTCCCTCCTCTCCCTCCTCTCCCTCCCCTCTAACCTCCGTCGCACCCCCCGGCTCCGGCTCCTTGTTTCTCTCCGCTCCGTCGGGAACACCGGAAGCCGCCGCCGCTGGATGACCGGAAGGGCCCGCCTGGAGGACCGACGACGCCCGCAGCCCCACCCCCTCCCTCCCTCCCCTCTCCGACGTCATCGCGTGCTCCTCCTCCTCCCGGTGACGTGCGCTGCCCCGCTCCCCGCCGCCCTCGGCTGCTGGCAATCCCTGCGGGTCAAAGGTGGCGTTTGAATTCCCTCTTTCTCCCTGTTGACTAGGCAAAGTTCAAAGCAAATTTATTGTCAGAGCGCACACGCCTCACCCTATGCAACCCCGAGAGCCACTTCCCTGCCGGCATGAGCAATAAACTCTCTTTTCAACCAACGAAAGACCGCACCAACTCGGGGCTTTCGACCAGTCTGCAGAGGATTGTGCAATTGCAAAATGGAGAGAAAGTGTTATCAAACATAAATAAGCAATCTATATCGAGATCGTCAGATGAGGAGACCGTCCACGGCTTGTGGGAGCATTTCAGTGATGGGGCGAGTGAAGTTCAAGAGCCTGATGGTCGAGGGGTGATAAGTGTCCCTGAACCTGGTGGTGTGGGTCCTGAGGCTCCTGTACCTCTTTCCCGATGGTTGAGGGGTGATAACTGTCCCTGAACCTGGTGGTGTGGGTCCTGAGGCCCCTGTACCTCCTTCCTGATGGTTGAGGGGTGATAACTGTCCCTGAACCTGGTGGTGTGGGTCCTGAGGCTCCTGTACCTCTTTCCCGATGGTTGAGGGGTGATAACTGTCCCTGAACCTGGTGGTGTGGGTCCTGAGGCCCCTGTACCTCCTTCCTGATGGTCGAGGGGTGATAAGTGTCCCTGAACCTGGTGGTGTGGGTCCTGAGGCTCCTGTACCTCTTTCCCGATGGTTGAGGGGTGATAACTGTCCCTGAACCTGGTGGTGTGGGTCCTGAGGCCCCTGTACCTCCTTCCTGATGGTCGAGGGGTGATAAGTGTCCCTGAACCTGGTGGTGTGGGTCCTGAGGCTCCTGTACCTCTTTCCCGATGGTTGAGGGGTGATAACTGTCCCTGAACCTGGTGGTGTGGGTCCTGAGGCCCCTGTACCTCCTTCCTGATGGTCGAGGGGTGATAACTGTCCCTGAACCTGGTGGTGTGGGTCCTGAGGCTCCTGTACCTCTTTCCCGATGGTTGAGGGGTGATAACTGTCCCTGAACCTGGTGGTGTGGGTCCTGAGGCCCCTGTACCTCCTTCCTGATGGTTGAGGGGTGATAACTGTCCCTGAACCTGGTGGTGTGGGTCCTGAGGCTCCTGTACCTCCTTCCTGATGGTCGAGGGGTGATAAGTGTCCCTGAACCTGGTGGTGTGGGTCCTGAGGCTCCTGTACCTCTTTCCCGATGGTTGAGGGGTGATAACTGTCCCTGAACCTGGTGGTGTGGGTCCTGAGGCCCCTGTACCTCCTTCCTGATGGTTGAGGGGTGATAACTGTCCCTGAACCTGGTGGTGTGGGTCCAGAGGCTCCTGTACCTCCTTCCTGATGGTTGAGGGGTGATAACTGTCCCTGAACCTGGTGGTGTGGGTCCTAAGGCTCCTGTACCTCTTTCCCGATGGTTGAGGGGTGATAACTGTCCCTGAACCTGGTGGTGTGGGTCCTGAGGCTCCTGTACCTCCTTCCTGATGGTCGAGGGGTGATAACTGTCCCTGAACCTGGTGGTGTGGGTCCTGAGGCTCCTGTACCTCCTTCCTGATGGTCGAGGGGTGATAACTGTCCCTGAACCTGGTGGTGTGAGTCCTGAGGCTCCTGTACCTCCTTCCTGAAGGTCGAGGGGTAATAACGGTCCCTGAACCCGGTGGTGTGGGTCCTGAGGCTCCTGTACCTCCTTCCTGAAGTTCGAGGGGTAATAACGGTCCCTGAACCTGGTGGTGTGGGTCCTGAGGCTCCTGTACCTCCTTCCTGAAGGTCGAGGGGTAATAACGGTCCCTGAACCTGGTGGTGTGGGTCCTGAGGCTCCTGTACCTCCTTCCTGATGGTTGAGGGGTGATAACTGTCCCTGAACCCGGTGGTGTGGGTCCTGAAGCTCCTGTACCTCCTTCCTGATGGTCGAGGGGTGATAACTGTCCCTGAACCCGGTGGTGTGGGTCCTGAGGCTCCTGTACCTCCTTCCTGATGGTTGAGGGGTGATAACTGTCCCTGAACCTGGTGGTGTGGGTCCTGAGGCTCCTGTACCTCCTTCCTGATGGTTGAGGGGTAATAACTGTTCCTGAACCTGGTGGTGTGGGTCCTGGGGCTCCTGTATCTCCTTCCTGATGGTTGAGGGGTGATAACTGTCCCTGAACCTGGTGGTGTGAGTCCTGGGGCTCCTGTACCTCCTTCCTGATGGTTGAAGGGTGATAACTGTCCCTGAACCCGGTGGTGTGGGTCCTGAGGCTCCTGTACCTCCTTCCTGATGGTCGAGGGGTAATAACTGTCCCTGAACCCGGTGGTGTGGGTCCTGAGGCTCCTGTACCTCCTTCCTGATGGTCGAGGGGTGATAACTGTCCCTGAACCCGGTGGTGTGGGTCCTGAGGCTCCTGTACCTCCTTCCTGATGGTTGAGGGGTGATAACTGTCCCTGAACCCGGTGGTGTGGGTCCTGAGGCTCCTGTACCTCCTTCCTGATGGTTGAGGGGTGATAACTGTCCCTGAACCCGGTGGTGTGGGTCCTGAGGCTCCTGTACCTCCTTCCTGATGGTTGAGGGGGTGATAACTGTCCCTGAACCTGGTGGTGTGAGTCCTGAGGCTCCTGTCCCTCCTTCCTGATGGTTGAGGGGTGATAACTGTCCCTGAACCTGGTGGTGTGGGTCCTGAGGCTCCTGTCCCTCCTTCCTGATGGTTGAGGGGTGATAACTGTCCCTGAACCTGGTGGTGTGGGTCCTGAGGCTCCTGTCCCTCCTTCCTGATGGTTGAGGGGTGATAACTGTCCCTGAACCTGGTGGTGTGGGTCCTGAGGCTCCTGTCCCTCCTTCCTGATGGTTGAGGGGTGATAACTGTCCCTGAACCTGGTGGTGTGGGTCCTGAGGCTCCTGTACCTCCTTCCTGATGGTTGAGGGGTGATAACTGTCCCTGAACCCGGTGGTGTGGGTCCTGAGGCTCCTGTACCTCCTTCCTGATGGTCGAGGGATGATAACTGTTCCTGAACCTGGTGGTGTGGGTCCTGAGGCTCCTGTACCTCCTTCCTGATGGTTGAGGGGTAATAACGGTCCCTGAACATGGTGGTGTGGGTCCTGAGGCTCCTGTACCTCCTTCCTGATAGTTGAGGGGTGATAACTATTCCTGAACCTGGTGGTGTGGGTCCTGAGACTCCTGTACCTTCTTCCTGATGGTTGAGGGGTGATAACTGTCCCTGAACCTGGTGGTGTGGGTCCTGAGGCTCCTGTACCTCCTTCCTGATGGTTGAGGGGTCACAACTGTCCCTGAACCTGGTGGTGTGGGTCCTGAGGCTCCTGTACCTCCTTCCTGATGGTTGAGGGATCATAACTGTCCCTGAACCTGGTGGTGTGAGTCCTGAGGCTCCTGTACCTCCTTCCTGATGGTTGAGGGGTAATAACTGTCTCTAAACCTGGTGGTGTGGGTCCTGAGGCTCCTGTACCTCCTTCCTGACGGATGAGAAGTAATAACTGTCCCTGAACCCGGTGGTGTGGGTCCTGAGGCTCCTGTCCCTCCTTCCTGATGGTTGAGGGGTGATAACTGTCCCTGAACCTGGTGGTGTGGGTCCTGAGGCTCCCGTACCTCCTGCCTGATGGTTGAGGGGTGATAACTGTCCCTGAAACTGGTGGTGTGGGTCCTGAGGCTCTCGTACCTCCTTCCTGATGGTCGAGGGGTGATAACTGTCTCTGAACCCGGTGGTGTGGGTCCTGAGGCTCCCGTACCTCCTTCCTGATGGTCGAGGGGTGATAACTGTCCCTGAACCCGGTGGTGTTGGTCCTGAGGCTCCTGTACCTCCTTCCTGATGGTTGAGGGGTCATAACTGTCCCTGAACCTGGTGGTGTGGGTCCTGAGGCTCCCGTACCTCCTTCCTGATGGTTGAGGGGTAATAACTGTCCCTGAACCTGGTGGTGTGGGTCCTGAGGCTCCTGTACCTCCTTCCTGATGGTCGAGGGGTGATAACTGTCCCTGAACCTGGTGGTGTGGGTCCTGAGGCTCCTGTACCTCCTTCCTGATGGTTGAGGGGTGATAACTGTCCTTGAACCTGGTGCTGTGGGTCCTGAGGCTCCTGTACCTGCTTCCTGATGGTCGAGGGGTGATAACTGTCCCTGAACCTGGTGCTGTGGGTCCTGAGGCTCCTGTACCTCCTTCTTGATGGTTGAGGGGTGATAACTGTCCCTGAACCCGGTGGTGTGGGTCCTGAGGCTCCTGTACCTCCTTCCTGATGGTTGAGGGGTGATAACTGTTCCTGAACCTGGTGGTGTGGGTCCTGAGGCTTCTGTACCTCCTTCTTGATGGTTGAGGGGTGATAACTGTCCCTGAACCCGGTGGTGTGGGTCCTGAGGCTCCTGTACCTCCTTCCTGATGGTTGAGGGGTGATAACTGTTCCTGAACCTGGTGGTGTGGGTCCTGAGGCTTCTGTACCTCCTTCCTGATGGTTGAGGGGTGATAACTGTTCCTGAACCTGGTGGTGTGGGTCCTGAGGCTCCTGTACCTCCTTCCTGATGGTTGAGGGGTGATAACTGTCCCTGAACCTGGTGGTGTGGGTCCTGAGGCTCCTGTACCTCCTTCCTGATGGTTGAGGGGTGATAACTGTCCCTGAACCTGGTGGTGTGGGTCCTGAGGCTCCTGTACCTCCTTCCTGATGGTTGAGGGGTGATAACTGTCCCTGAACCTGGTGGTGTGGGTCCTGAGGCTCCTGTACCTCCTTCCTGATGGTTGAGGGGTGATAACTGTCCCTGAACCTGGTGGTGTGGGTCCTGAGGCTCCTGTACCTCCTTCCTGATGGTTGAGGGGTGATAACTGTCCCTGAACCTGGTGATGTGGGTCCTGAGGCTCCTGTACCTCCTTCCTGATGGTTGAGGGGTGATAACTGTTCCTGAACCTGGTGGTGTGGGTCCTGAGGCTCCTGTACCTCCTTCCTGATGGTCGAGGGGTGATAACTGTCCCTGAACCTGGTGGTGTGGGTCCTGAGGCTCCTGTACCTCCTTCCTGATGGTTGAGGGGTGATAACTGTTCCTGAACCTGGTGATGTGGGTCCTGAGGCTCCTGTACCTCCTTCCTGATGGTTGAGGGGTGATAACTGTTCCTGAACCTGGTGGTGTGGGTCCTGAGGCTCCTGTACCTCCTTCCTGATGGTCGAGGGGTGATAACTGTTCCTGAACCTGGTGGTGTGGGTCCTGAGGCTCCTGTACCTCCCCATTCATGTTCTCGTTATTTACTCTTATTACTTCTGTCTCTTGGTATTTGCAGAGTTTGTTGTGTTCTGTACACTGGCTGAAATCCTCAATTCCTGCAGGTCTTTCATTGATCCTGTAATGGATTTATTGAGCATGGCAGCAGGAAAATGAATCCCTGGGAAGGTTTTTTGTATAATGTCTCCCTCATCCCATCCTCTGCCCATTCCCTCAGTCCCACCACCAGTTGTCCATTCCTTCACCATCCGTCGACACTCCCCTCCATTCATGGTGCATGTCCCATCCCCCTACGCCAATGTCCCCCCGTCCCTCGACACTCCCCTCCATTCACGGTGCATGTCCCACCCTCGTACGCCGAGGTCCCCCCGTCCGTCGACACTCCCCTCCATTGATGGTGCGTGTCCCACCCCCCTACGCCGCGGTCCCCCTGTCCGTCGACACTCTCCTCCATTCATGGTGCGTGTCCCACCCTCGTACGATGAGGTTCCCCCCGTCAACACTCCCCACCGTTCACGTTGTGTGTCCCACCCTCGTACCCCGAGTCCCCCTGTCCCTCGACACTCCCCACCGTTCACAGTGTGTGTCTCACCCTCGTACCCCGAGTCCCCCTGTCCCTCGACACTCCCCACCGTTCACAGTGTGTGTCCTACCCTCGTACCCCGAGGTCCCCCGTCCCTCGACACTCCCCTCCATTCACGGTGCGTGTCCGACCCTCGTACCCCGAGTCCCCCTGTCCCTCGACACCCCCCACCGTTCACAGTGTGTGTCCCACCCTTGTACGCCGATGTTCCCCTGTCCCTCGACACTCCCCACCGTTCACGGTGCGTGTCCCACCCTCGTACGCCAGAGTCTCCCTGTCCCTCGACACTCCCCTCCATTCACGGTGTGTGTCCCACCCTTGTACGCCGATGTTCCCCTGTCCCTCGACACTCCCCTTCATTCACGGTGCGTGTCCCACCCTCGTACGCCAGAGTCTCCCTGTCCCTCGGCACTCCCCACCGTTCACGGTGTGTGTCCCACCCTCGTACGCCGATGTTCCCCTGTCCCTCGACACTCCCCTCCATTCACGGTGCGTGTCCGACCCTTGTACCCCGAGGTCCCCCTGTCCCTCGACACTCCCCACCGTTCACGGTGAGTGTCCCACCCTCGTACCCCGAGGTCCCCCCGTCCCTCGACACTCCCCTCCATTCACGGTGTGTGTCCCACCCTCGTACCCCGAGGTCCCCCGTCCCTCGACACTCCCCACCGTTCACGGTGCGTGTCCGACCCTTGTACCCCGAGGTCCCCCTGTCCCTCGACACTCCCCACCGTTCATAGTGTGTGTCCCACCCTCGTACCCCGAGTCCCCCGTCCCTCAACACTCCCCACCGTTCATAGTGTGTGTCCCACCCTTGTGCGCTGCGGTCCCCCCGTCCCTCCCCAGCGTTCTGCTGGGCTGGGGGGGTGGTCTACAGATACGGGGAGAGGGTCTCCGAGACAAAAACAAACACGACCACGGGAAAAGACGACCGTTTTATTTGGCACGGCTCGCGAGGCGACCGGCAAGAAAACAAACTTTCCGAAGCTCGGGTGGGATTGGGGCCGACTGATATCCTGCGCCCCATCTCCCCTCCTCCCTGGTGGGAGAGGGTGCGTGCGCCAGGGCGAGACTCATGGGCCCAGAGACTCCAGGTCCAGGAGGGAGAAGGAGAAAGGGACGAAGAGGACCCCAGAGCCCGAGTAGAACTTGCTCTGAAACTCCACCCTGTAGAGCACAGGAGGCCGGGGTTAGTAAGCTGGATAACCACGTAACAATCACAGCACGGAAACAGGCCATCCCGGCCCTTCCAGTCCGTGCCGAACTCTTACCCTTACCTAGTCCCACCGACCCGCCCTCAGCCCATAACCCTCCATTCCTTTCCTGTCCATATAGCTGTCCAATTTAACTTTAAATGACAACATCGAACCTGACTCGACCACTTCTCGTTCCACACAGCCTCCGCTCTCTGAGTAAAGAAGTTTCCCCTCGTGTTACCCCTAAACTTTTTGCCCTTTAACTCTCAACTCATGTCCTCTTGTTTGAATCTCCCCCACTCTCAATGGAAAAAGCCTATCCACGTCAACTCTATCTATCCCCCTCAGCATTTTAAACACCTCTATCAAGTCCCCCCTCAACCTTCTACGCTCCAAAGAATAAAGACCCAACTTGTTCAACCTTTCTCTGTAACTTAGGAGATGAAACCCAGGCAACATTTTAGTAAATCTCCTCTGTACTCTCTCAATTTTATTGACATCTTTCCTATAATTCGGTGACCAGAACTGTACACAATACTCCAAATTTGGCCTTACCAAGGCCTTGTACAATTTTAACATTACATCCCAACTCCTATACTCAATTCTCTGATTTGTAAAGGCCAGCAAACCAAAAGCTTTCTTCACCATCCTATCCACATGAGATTCCACCTTCAGGGAACGATGCACCATTATTCCTAGATCCCTCTGTTCTGCTGCATTCTTCAATGCCCTACCATTTACCATGTATGTCCTATTTTGATTAGTCCTACCAAAATGTAGCACCTCACATTTATCAGCATTAAACTCCATCTGCCATCTTTCAGCCCACTCTTCTAACCGGCCTAAATCTCTCTGCAAGCTTTGAAAACCTACTTCATTATCCACAACTCCACCTATCTTAGTATCATCTGCATACTTACTAATCCAATTTACCACCCCATCATCCAGATCATTAATATATATGACAAATAACATTGGACCCAGCACAGATCCCTGAGGCCCACCACTAGTCACCGGCCTCCAATCTCAGACACAGTTATCCACCACCACTCTCTGGCCTCTCCCATCCAGCCACTGCTGAATCCATCCACCTCTCCAAATGTCCCTCAAAAGCCTATATAACCATGTAACAAATTACAGCATGGAAACAGGCCATCCCGGCCCTTCTAGTCCGTGCCGAACTCTTACCCTCACCAAGTCCCACCGACCTGCACTCAGCCCATAACCCTCCATTCCTCTCCTGTCCATATATCTGTCCAATTTAACTTTAAACAACAACATCGATCCTGCCTCGACCACTTCTCGTTCCACACAGCCACCACTCTCTGAGTAAAGAATTTCCCCCTCGTGTTACCCCTAAACTTTTGCCCTTTAACTCTCAACTCATGTCCTCTTGTTTGAATCTCTCCCACTCTCAATGGAAAAAGCCTATCCACGTCAACTCTATCAACCCCCTTCATCATTTTAAACACCTCTATCAAGTCCCCCCTCAACCTTCTACACTCCAAAGACTTTAGAGTCTAGGGGTGACTTTAGAGGCGCGTGATAAACCACCAGGGGGCACAGATAGGGTGAACGTGCACAGACTTTTTCCCCCAGGGTCGGGGGATCAAGTACCAGAGGGCACAGGTTTAAGGTTCGGGGAGGGAGAGATTTAATAGGGGACCCCGAGAGGCAAATTTTCCCACCCAAGGCGTGGTCCGTCGATGGAACGAGCTGCCAGGGGAAGTGGTCGGGGCAGGTACATTAACGACACTGGGACAGGGACACGGATAGGGAAGGTTTAGAGGGATACGGGTGGTCTGTCTATGGGACGAGCTGCCGGGGGAAGTGGTCGGGGCAGGTACATTAACGACACTGGGACAGGGACACGGATACGGAAGGTTTAGAGGGATACGGGTGGTCTGTCTACGGGACGAGCTGCCAGGGGAAGTGGTCGGGGCAGGTACATTAACGACACTCGGACAGGGACACGGATAGGGAAGGTTTAGAGGGATACGGGTGGTCTGTCTATGGGACGAGCTGCCAGGGGAAGTGGTCGGGGCAGGTACATTAACGACACTGGGACAGGGACATGGATAGGGAAGGTTTAGAGGGATACGGGTGGTCCGTCTATGCGACGAGCTGCCAGGGGAAGTGGTCGGGACAGGTACATTAACGACACTGGGATGGGGACACGGATAGGGAAGGTTTAGAGGGATACGGGTGGTCCGTCTGTGGGACGAGCTGCCCAGGGGAAGTGGTCGGGGCAGGTACATTGACGACTCTCGGACAGGGACACAAGTAGGGAAAGTTTAGAGGGATACGGGTGGTCTGTCTAAGGATGGGAATCTGGGCCACAGTTTGTTACTGAGAAGAGTGACTATTACGGAATGTGAGATAGAGGAATCTCCCTCCGCACCGTCCCGTCACACACTCCCGGGGTCGGACACAGAGTGAGTCTCTCTCCGCACCGTCCCATCACACACTCCCGGGGTCGGACACAGAGTGAGTCTCTCTCCGCACCGTCCCATCACACACTCCCGGGGTCGGACACAGAGTGAATCTCCTTCCACACCGTCCCATCACACACCCCAATCTCCTTCCACACCGTCCCATCACACACCCCAATCTCCCTCCACACCGTCCCATCACACACTCCCGGGGTCAGACACAGAGTGAATCCCCCTCCGCACCGTCCCATCACACGCTCCCGGGGTCAGACACAGAGTGAATCTCCCTCCGTCCCATCTCACACTCCCGGGGTCGGACACAGAGTGAATCTCCCTCCGTCCCATCACACACTCCCGGGGTCAGACACAGAGTGAATCCCCCTCCGCACCGTCCCATCACACGCTCCCGGGGTCAGACACAGAGTGAATCTCCCTCCGTCCCATCTCACACTCCCGGGGTCGGACATGGAGCGAATCTCCCTCCGCACCGTCCCATCACACACTCCCGGGGGTCAGACACAGAGTGAGTCTCCCTCCGCACCGTCCCGTCACACACTCCCGGGGTCAGACACACAGAGCGAATCTCCCTCCGCACTCCCGGGATCCCATTGAAACTCACTCTGGCCGCCCCCCTCCACCCGACGACCCGTGTTTCCGCGTACCAGTGCAGACGCAGGGCGTGTAAGAAGGCCGACAGCCCTTCCATGACCAGGAGAATTGCAACGGTGAGCACGGCGAAGAATGCAAACGCAGCAAACACAGCGACCGAGAAGGCGTAGCCGGGCATCCGGAACGCCTGTCTCAACACCATCGACCACAAGACCTCCGATAACTCTGCAGGAGGGCGGCGGGAGAGAACGAGAAAAATTTAACAATCCCGTCTCCGTATCCCCCCGGGTCAGACCCACACACACACCGGGAGCACCGTGCACAGTTCCCGTCTCCATATCCCCTCGGGTCAGACCCACACACACCGGGAGCACCGTGCACAGTTCCCGTCTCCATATCCCCTCGGGTCAGACCCACACACACCGGGAGCACCGTGCACAGTTCCCGTCTCCATATCCCCCCGGGTCAGACCCACACACACCGGGAGCACCGTGCACAGTTCCCGTCTCCATATCCCCCCGGGTCAGACCCACACACACCGGGAGCACCGTGCACAGTTCCCGTCTCCGTATCCCCCCGGGTCAGACCTACACACACCGGGAGAACCGTGCACAGTTCCCATCTCCGTCTCCCCCACTGGGTCAGACCCACACACACCGGGAGCACCATGCACAGTTCCCGTCTCCGTATCCCCCCGGGTCAGACCCACACACACCGACCGGGAGCACCGTGCACAGTTCCCGTCTCCGTATCCCCCCGGGTCAGACCCACACACACCGGGAGCACCGTGCACAGTTCCCGTCTCCGTATCCCCCCCCCAGGGTCAAACCCACACACACCGGGAGCACCGTGCACAGTTCCCGTCTCCGTATCCCCCCGGGTCAGACCCACACACACCGGGAGCACCGTGCACAGTTCCCGTCTCCGTATCCCCTCCCGGGACAGACCCACACACACCGGGAGCACCGTGCACAGTTCCCGTCTCCGTATCCCCCCACCCCCGGGTCAGACCCACACACACCGGGAGCACCGTGCACAGTTCCCGTCTCCGTATCCCCCCAGGTCAGACCCACACACACCAGGAGCACTGTGCACAGTTCCCGTCTCCGTATCCCCCCCCGGGTCAGACCCACACACACACTGGGAGCACCGTGCACAGTTCCCGTCTCCGTATCCCCCCGGGTCAGACCCACACACACCGGGAGCACCGTGCACAGTTCCCGTCTCCGTATACCACCACCCGCGCCCCCCCACCCCCGGATCAGACCCATACACACCAGGAGCACCGTGCACAGTTCCCGTCTCCGTATCCCCCCAGGTCAGACCCACACACACCAGGAGCACTGTGCACAGTTCCCGTCTCCGTATCCCCCCCCGGGTCAGACCCACACACACACTGGGAGCACCATGCACAGTTCCCGTCTCCATATCCCCCCGGGTCAGACCCACACACACCGGGAGCACCGTGCACAGTTCCCGTCTCCATATCCCCCCGGGTCAGACCCACACACACCGGGAGCACCGTGCACAGTTCCCGTCTCCGTATCCCCCCCGGGTCAGACCCACACACCAGGAGCACTGTGCACAGTTCCCGTCTCCGTATCCCCCCCCGGGTCAGACCCACACACACACTGGGAGCACCGTGCACAGTTCCCGTCTCCGTATCCCCCCCGAGTCAGACCCACACACTGGGAGCACCGTGCACAGTTCCCGTCTCTGTATACCACCACCCGCGCCCCCCCACCCCCGGATCAGACCCATACACACCAGGAGCACCGTGCACAGTTCCCGTCTCCGTATCCCCCTGGGTCAGACCCACACACACCGGGAGCACCGTGCACAGTTCCCGTCTCCGTATCCCCCCCCAGGGTCAGACCCACACACACCGGGAGCACCGTGCACAGTTCCCGTCTCCGTATCCCCCCGGGTCAGACCCACACACACCAGGAGCACTGTGCACAGTTCCCGTCTCCGTATCCCCCCCCGGGTCAGACCCACACACACACTGGGAGCACTGTGCACAGTTCCCGTCTCCGTATCCCCCCGGGTCAGACCCACACACACACTGGGAGCACCGTGCACAGTTCCCGTCTCCGTATCCCCCCGGGTCAGACCCACACACACCGGGAGCACCGTGCACAGTTCCCGTCTCCGTATCCCCCCAGGTCAGACCCACACACACCAGGAGCACTGTGCACAGTTCCCGTCTCCGTATCCCCCTCCGGGTCAGACCCACACACACACTGGGAGCACCGTGCACAGTTCCCGTCTCCATATCCCCCCGGGTCAGACCCACACACACCGGGAGCACCGTGCACAGTTCCCGTCTCCATATCCCCCCGGGTCAGACCCACACACACCAGGAGCACTGTGCACAGTTCCCGTCTCCGTATCCCCCCCCCGGGTCAGACCCACACACACACTGGGAGCACCGTGCACAGTTCCCGTCTCCGTATCCCCCCCGAGTCAGACCCACACACTGGGAGCACCGTGCACAGTTCCCGTCTCCGTATCCCCCCCGAGTCAGACCCACACACTGGGAGCACCGTGCACAGTTCCCGTCTCCGTATCCCCCTCGGGTCAGACCCACACACCGGGAGCACCGTGCACAGTTCCCGTCTCCGTATCCCCCCCGGGTCAGACCCACACACTGGGAGCACCGTGCACAGTTCCCGTCTCCGTATACCACCACCCGCGCCCCCCCACCCCCGGATCAGACCCATACACACCAGGAGCACCGTGCACAGTTCCCGTCTCCGTATCCCCCTGGGTCAGACCCACACACACTGGGAGCACCGTGCACAGTTCCCGTCTCCGTATCCCCCCGGGTCAGACCCACACACACCGGGAGCACCGTGCACAGTTCCCGTCTCCGTATCCCCCCAGGTCAGACCCACACACACCAGGAGCACTGTGCACAGTTCCCGTCTCCGTATCCCCCTCCGGGTCAGACCCACACACACACTGGGAGCACCGTGCACAGTTCCCGTCTCCATATCCCCCCGGGTCAGACCCACACACACCGGGAGCACCGTGCACAGTTCCCGTCTCCATATCCCCCCGGGTCAGACCCACACACACCAGGAGCACTGTGCACAGTTCCCGTCTCCGTATCCCCCCCCCGGGTCAGACCCACACACACACTGGGAGCACCGTGCACAGTTCCCGTCTCCGTATCCCCCCCGAGTCAGACCCACACACTGGGAGCACCGTGCACAGTTCCCGTCTCCGTATCCCCCCCGAGTCAGACCCACACACTGGGAGCACCGTGCACAGTTCCCGTCTCCGTATCCCCCTCGGGTCAGACCCACACACCGGGAGCACCGTGCACAGTTCCCGTCTCCGTATCCCCCCCGGGTCAGACCCACACACTGGGAGCACCGTGCACAGTTCCCGTCTCCGTATACCACCACCCGCGCCCCCCCACCCCCGGATCAGACCCATACACACCAGGAGCACCGTGCACAGTTCCCATCTCCGTATCCCCCTGGGTCAGACCCACACACACCGGGAGCACCGTGCACAGTTCCCATCTCCGTATCCCCCTGGGTCAGACCCACACACACTGGGAGCACCGTGCACAGTTCCCGTCCGTGAATCCCCCCCCACCCTCGAAGAGAGAGAGACTTACGTGCGTGAGCGAGGCTGAGAGCCCAGAGACGGAGGTAGGACGCCGTGTTGGAGATACAGCTGAGACAGTACTCAATTGTGTGAATGCCCTGCTTGATAAACACGTCCCCCATGTTCACCTGTTGGGGAGGGGGGGGGAGAGAACGAGGTGACATGTCAGATTCAACAACTTGTTAAACTTTGCCCCATCCCTCTTCCCTCCTCTTCAAATCCCCACGGAGGGGCCTCCTCCCTCTTCCCTCTGCCCATCACCTCCCCCTGGGTGCCCGCACCCACCTCCCCCTCCCTCCCATGGTCCACTCTCCAATCAGACTCCTTCACCTTCAGCCCTCGGCCCCTTTTCCTCACCAATCAGCTCCCAGCTTCTTACTTCGCCGCCCACCCGCAAGAATGTAGCTCTCCAGGTCCCCACGGTCACAACAGACAATAGGTGCAGGAGTGGGCCATTCGGCCCCTTCGAGCCAGCACCGCCATCCACTGCCATCACAGCTGATCATCCACAAATCAGTCCCCTCCCCTACAACGAGGTCTAGGTGTCCTTGTACATCAGTCACTGAAAGCAAGCATGCAGGTACTAATGAGTGGGCAGATGCGTGGCAGATGCAGTTTAATGTGGATAAATGTGAGGTTATCCACTTTGGTGGTAAGAACGGGAAGGCAGATTATTATCTAAATGGAGTCAAGGTAGGAAAAGGGGAAGCACAACGAGATCTAGGCGTCCTTGTACATCAGTCACTGAAAGCAAACATGCAGGTACAGCAGGCAGTGAAGAAAGCTAATGGCGTGCTGGCTTTCATAACAAGGGGAATTGAGTATAAGAGCAAAGAGGTCCTTCTGCAGTTGTACAGGGCCCTGGTGAGACCACACCTGGAGTACTGTGTGCAGTTTTGGTCTCCAAATTTGAGGAAGGGCATTCTTGCTATTGAGGGAGTGCAGCGTAGGTTCACCAGGTTAATTCCCGGGATGGCGGGACTGTCATATGTCGAAAGATTGGAGCGACTGGGCTTGTATACTCTGGAATTTAGAAGGCTGAGAGGGGATCTGATTGAAACATATAAGATTATTAAGGGATTGGACACGCTGGAGGCAGGAAGCATGTTCCCGCTGATGGGTGAGTCCAGAACCAGAGGCCACAGTTTAAGAATAAGGGGTAGGCCATTTAGAACGGAGTTGAGGGAAAACTTTTTTCACCCAGAGAGTGGTGGATATGTGGAATGCTCTGCCCCAGAAGCCTGTGGAGGGCAAGTCTCTGGATGCTTTCAGGAAAGAGATGGATAGAGCTCTTAAAGATAGCGGAATCGAAGGTTATGGGGATAAGGCAGGAACTGGATCCTGATTGTGGATGATCAGCCGTGATCACAGTGAATGGCAGTGCTGGCTCGAAGGGCCGAATGGCCTACGCCTGCACCTATTGTCCCCATGTCCCTTCGCTCTGCTATCATCAGGGAGAGTTTTTCTTCCGTCTGCCGTCTGCGTGAGATGATGAGTCTATCGGGAGTTTGAGACTTTTTTTTTTACAGTGCCCATGGTCTGTTCTTTATCAAATTATGGTATTGTTGCACTGTTGTAACTATATGTTATAATTATGTGGTTTTCTCAGTTTTAGTCTTGGCTTGCACTGTGTTCTTGTGATTTCATTCTGGAGGAACAATTAGATTATGAGGGCACGCAGTCCTCTTTTATTGTCATTTAGTAACGCATGCATTAAGAACTGATACAAGGTTCCTCCAGAATGATACCACAAGACAAACAAGACTGAAAAGCTGATATACATTGTGTCAATGTATCTTTTTTTTTAATGCACGCGTTCCTAAACGAAAGAAAAACACGAGGGCCGAGTGTCCTCGTAATCTAATCCCAACTCCCATCTGCCATTTCCCTACCCGCTCGGCATCGCGGTCCGTGGAAAGTGGCGCCAGACGCGGACGGGGTCGTAGAGAAGGCTGCTGGCGATCGGGCCTTCGTAGGACGCAGTTACCGGCCGCAGAATTGACGTGCGGCAGGGATCTCGGGGCCCCGAGCCCACGGCTCCCTCGCAGCAGACAGGGTGGGGGGGGGGAGACGGGAAGGACTGGACTGGGGGTAATAGGTGTAGTTCGTGTCGTCCAGTTACAGGAGGGCTATGTGTTGGGGGGGGGAGAGACGCAGTTTGGAGAGGACATACAGGACGGGTTCACCAGGATGCTGCCTGGATAAGAGAGCGTGGAGAGTTCAGAAAGGTTTTCTGTGGAGTAACGGAGACTGGGGGGTGGGGGGGAGATTTGATAGAGGTTTGTAAGATTACGAGAGGCGGACATGTCCAATAGCAGAGGGCAGAGGTTGAATCTGAGGGATGGGGGGAAGGTGCAAAGGGGAATATGTGGGGCGAGTTATTTCTTTGTTACACACAGAAAGGGGTGCGTCACAGAGGGCTCTGCTAGGGGTTCATAGTGCAGGCAGACATACAATAGAGGCCATCCCGGGGTCGGACACAGAGCAAATCTCCCTCCGCACCATACCGTCACACGCTCCCGGGGTCAGACACAGAGCGAATCTCCCTCCGCACCGTCCCATCACACGCTCCCGGGGTCAGACACAGAGTGAATCTCCCTCCGCACCGTCCCATCACACACTCCCAGGGTCAGACACAGAGTGAATCTCCCTCCGCACCGTCCCATCACACGCTCCCGGGGTCAGACACAGAGTGAATCTCCCTCCACACCGTCCCATCACACACTCCCGGGGTCAGACACAGAGTGAATCTCCCTCCGCACTGTCCCGTCACACACTCCCGGGGTCAGACACACAGAGTGAAGCTCCCTCCACACCGTCCCATCACACACTCCCGGGGTCAGACACAGAGTGAATCTCCCTCCGCACCGTCCCATCACACACTCCCGGGGTCGGACACAGAGCTAATCTCCCTCCGCACCGTCCCATCACACACTCCCGGGGTCGGACACAGAGTGAATCTCCCTCCACACCGTCACATCACACACTCACGGGGTGAGACAGAGAGTGAATCTCCCTCCACACTGTCCCATCTCACACTCCCGGCGTCAGACACGGAGCGAATCTCCCCCCGCACCGTCCCATCACACACTCCCGGGGTCAGACACAGAGTGAATCTCCCTCTGCACCGTCCCATCACACACTCCCGGGGTCGGACGCAGAGCGAATCTCCCTCCCCACCGTCCCATCACACACTCCCGGGGTCGGACGCAGAGCGAATCTCCCTCCGCACCGTCCCATCACACACTCCCGGGGTCGGACGCAGAGCGAATCTCCCTCCGCACCGTCCCGTCACACACTCCCGGGGTCGGACGCAGAGCGAATCTCCCTCCGCACCGTCCCGTCACACTCTCCCGGGGTCGGACACAGAGCGAATCTCCCTCCGCACCGTCCCGTCACACTCTCCCGGGGTCGGACACAGAGCGAATCTCCCTCCGCACCGTCCCGTCACACTCTCCCGGGGTCGGACACAGAGCGAATCTCCCTCCGCACCGTCCCGTCACACTCTCCCGGGGTCGGACACAGAGCGAATCTCCCTCCGCACCGTCCCGTCACACACTCCCGGGGTCGGACACAGAGTGAATCTCCCTCCGCACCGTCCCATCACACACTCCCGGGGTCAGACACAGAGCGAATCTCCCTCCATATTTACCGTTTCATCACTATCGTCGTCTGCATTTTCAATATCAGCTTCTGCGACATTAATTAAAGCCTCAGTCTCCTCAGTCAGAGATGTGTACCTGTCCTATGAGAGACAGGAAGCAGACCCGTTACTGGGGAGGGGAGGGGGTGACTGAGACGGGGACGGGGAGGGAGGGGGGAGACGGGGACGGGGACGCGGGAGGGGAAACGGGGACGCGGGGTGGTATTGAGGAGGGGGGAGGAGAGACAGACGGGGGGAGAGAGAGGGTGACAAGCGATACGGAGGAGCGTAGGAGAGGGAGGGGGAGACAGGGACGCATGGGGAGGGGGGAGACAGACAGGGAGGGAAGGGGGAGACACAGACAGGGAGGGATGGGGAGACACAGACGGGGAGGGATGGGGGAGACACAGACAGGGAGAGATGGGGAGACACAGACGGGGAGGGATGGGGGAGACACAGACGGGGAGGGATGGGGGAGATACAGACAGGGAGAGATGGGGAGACACAGACAGGGAGGGATGGGGGAGACACAGACAGGGAGGGATGGGGAGACACAGACAGGGAGGGATGGGGGAGACACAGACAGGGAGGGATGGGGGAGACACAGACAGGGAGGGATGGGGGAGACACAGACAGGGAGGGATGGGGAGACACAGACAGGGAGGGATGGGGGAGACACAGACGGGGAGGGATGGGGAGACACAGACAGGGAGGGATGGGGGAGACACAGACGGGGAGGGATGGGGGAGACACAGACAGGGAGGGATGGGGAGACACAGACAGGGAGGGATGGGGGAGACACAGACGGGGAGGGATGGGGAGACACAGACGGGGAGGGATGGGGGAGACACAGACAGGGAGGGATGGGGAGACACAGACGGGGAGGGATGGGGGAGACACAGACGGGGAGGGATGGGGAGACACAGACGGGGAGGGATGGGGGAGACACAGACGGGGAGGGATGGGGGAGACACAGACGGGGAGGGATGGGGGAGAGACAGACGGGGAGGGATGGGGGGACACAGACAGGGAGGGATGGGGGGACACAGACAGGGAGGGATGGGGAGACACAGACAGGGAGGGATGGGGAGACACAGACAGGGAGGGATGGGGAGACACAGACAGGGAGGGATGGGGGAGACACAGACAGGGAGGGACGGGGGAGACACAGACAGGGAGGAATGGGGGAGACACAGACAGGGAGGAATGGGGGAGACACAGACAGGGAGGGATGGGGAGACACAGACAGGGAGGGATGGGGGAGACACAGACAGGGAGGGATGGGGGAGACACAGACAGGGAGGGATGGGGGAGACACAGACAGGGAGGGATGGGGAGACACAGACAGGGAGGGATGGGGGAGACACAGACGGGGAGGGATGGGGAGACACAGACGGGGAGGAATGGGGGACACACAGACGGGGAGGGATGGGGGAGACACAGACGGGGAGGGATGGGGGACACACAGACGGGGAGGGATGGGGAGACACAGACAGGGAGGGATGGGGAGACACAGACAGGGAGGGATGGGGAGACACAGACGGGGAGGGATGGGGGAGACACAGACGGGGAGGGATGGGGGAGACACAGACGGGGAGGGATGGGGGAGACACAGACAGGGAGGGATGGGGAGACACAGACAGGGAGGGATGGGGAGACACAGACGGGGAGGGATGGGGGAGACACAGACGGGGAGGGATGGGGGAGACACAGACGGGGAGGGATGGGGGAGACACAGACGGGGAGGGATGGGGGAGACACAGACGGGGAGGGATGGGGGAGACACAGACGGGGAGGGATGGGGGACACACAGACGGGGAGGGATGGGGAGACACAGACAGGGAGGGATGGGGGAGACACAGACGGGGAGGGATGGGGGAGACACAGACGGGGAGGGATGGGGAGACACAGACAGGGAGGGATGGGGGAGACACAGACAGGGAGGGATGGGGGAGACACAGACGGGGAGGGATGGGGACACACAGACGGGGAGGGATGGGGGAGACACAGACAGGGAGGAATGGGGGAGACACAGACAGGGAGGAATGGGGGAGACACAGACAGGGAGGGATGGGGAGACACAGACAGGGAGGGATGGGGGAGACACAGACAGGGAGGGATGGGGGAGACACAGACAGGGAGGGATGGGGGAGACACAGACAGGGAGGGATGGGGAGACACAGACAGGGAGGGATGGGGGAGACACAGACGGGGAGGGATGGGGAGACACAGACGGGGAGGAATGGGGGACACACAGACGGGGAGGGATGGGGGAGACACAGACGGGGAGGGATGGGGGACACACAGACGGGGAGGGATGGGGAGACACAGACAGGGAGGGATGGGGAGACACAGACAGGGAGGGATGGGGAGACACAGACGGGGAGGGATGGGGGAGACACAGACGGGGAGGGATGGGGGAGACACAGACGGGGAGGGATGGGGGAGACACAGACAGGGAGGGATGGGGAGACACAGACAGGGAGGGATGGGGAGACACAGACGGGGAGGGATGGGGGAGACACAGACGGGGAGGGATGGGGGAGACACAGACGGGGAGGGATGGGGGACACACAGACGGGGAGGGATGGGGAGACACACAGACAGGGAGGGATGGGGAGACACAGACAGGGAGGGATGGGGAGACACAGACGGGGAGGGATGGGGGAGACACAGACGGGGAGGGATGGGGGAGACACAGACAGGGAGGGATGGGGAGACACAGACAGGGAGGGATGGGGAGACACAGACGGGGAGGGATGGGGGAGACACAGACGGGGAGGGATGGGGGAGACACAGACGGGGAGGGATGGGGGAGACACAGACGGGGAGGGATGGGGGAGACACAGACGGGGAGGGATGGGGGAGACACAGACGGGGAGGGATGGGGGAGACACAGACGGGGAGGGATGGGGGAGACACAGACAGGGAGGGATGGGGGAGACACAGACGGGGAGGGATGGGGGAGACACAGACGGGGAGGGATGGGGGAGACACAGACAGGGAGGGATGGGGGAGACACAGACAGGGAGGGATGGGGGAGACACAGACGGGGAGGGATGGGGAGACACAGACGGGGAGGGATGGGGGAGACACAGACGGGGAGGGATGGGGAGACACAGACAGGGAGGGATGGGGGAGACACAGACGGGGAGGGATGGGGGAGACACAGACAGGGAGGGATGGGGGAGACACAGACAGGGAGGGATGGGGGAGACACAGACAGGGAGGGATGGGGAGACACAGACAGGGAGGGATGGGGGAGACACAGACAGGGAGGGATGGGGGAGACACAGACAGGGAGGGATGGGGAGACACAGACGGGGAGGGATGGGGGAGACACAGACGGGGAGGGATGGGGGAGACACAGACGGGGAGGGATGGGGGAGACACAGACGGGGAGGGATGGGGGAGACACAGACGGGGAGGGATGGGGGAGACACAGACAGGGAGGGACGGGGGAGACACAGACGGGGAGGGACGGGGGAGACACAGACAGGGAGGGATGGGGGAGACACAGACGGGGAGGGATGGGGGAGACACAGACGGGGAGGGATGGGGACACACAGACAGGGGAGGGATGGGGGAGACACAGACAGGGAGGGATGGGGGAGACACAGACAGGGAGGGATGGGGGAGACACAGACAGGGAGGGATGGGGGAGACACAGACAGGGAGGGATGGGGAGACACAGACAGGGAGGGATGGGGGAGACACAGACAGGGAGGGATGGGGGAGACACAGACAGGGAGGGAGGGGATGACGGGGGGATGACACAGACAGGGAGGGATGGGGGACACACAGACGGGGAGGGATGGGGACACACAGACAGGGAGGGATGGGGGAGACACAGACGGGGAGGGATGGGGAGACACAGACAGGGAGGGATGGGGGAGACACAGACAGGGAGGGATGGGGAGACACAGACAGGGAGGGATGGGGGAGACACAGACAGGGAGGGATGGGGGAGACACAGACGGGGAGGGATGGGGGAGACACAGACGGGGAGGGATGGGGGAGACACAGACGGGGAGGGATGGGGGAGACACAGACGGGGAGGGATGGGGGACACACAGACGGGGAGGGATGGGGAGACACAGACGGGGAGGGATGGGGGAGACACAGACGGGGAGGGATGGGGAGACACAGACAGGGAGGGATGGGGAGACACAGACGGGGAGGGATGGGGAGACACAGACGGGGAAGGATGGGGGAGACACAGACGGGGAGGGATGGGGAGACACAGACGGGGAGGGATGGGGAGAACAGACGGGGAGGGATGGGGAGACACAGACGGGGAGGGATGGGGGAGACACAGACGGGGAGGGATGGGGGAGACACAGACGGGGAGGGATGGGGGAGACACAGACAGGGAGGGATGGGGGAGACACAGACAGGGAGGGATGGGGAGACACAGACAGGGAGGGATGGGGGAGACACAGACAGGGAGGGATGGGGAGACACAGACAGGGAGGGATGGGGAGACACAGACAGGGAGGGATGGGGGAGACACAGACAGGGAGAGATGGGGAGACACAGACAGGGAGGGATGGGGAGACACAGACTGGGAGGGATGGGGGAGACACAGACAGGGAGGGATGGGGAGACACAGACAGGGAGGGACGGGGGAGACACAGACAGGGAGGGACGGGGGAGACACAGACGGGGAGGGATGGGGAGACACAGACGGGGAGGGATGGGGGAGACACAGACGGGGAGGGATGGGGGAGACACAGACAGGGAGGGATGGGGAGACACAGACGGGGAGGGATGGGGAGACACAGACAGGGAGGGATGGGGAGACACAGACAGGGAGGGATGGGGAGACACAGACAGGGAGGGATGGGGGAGACACAGACAGGGAGGGATGGGGGAGACACAGACAGGGAGAGATGGGGAGACACAGACAGGGAGGGATGGGGAGACACAGACAGGGAGGGATGGGGGAGACACAGACAGGGAGGGATGGGGAGACACAGACAGGGAGGGACGGGGGAGACACAGACAGGGAGGGACGGGGGAGACACAGACGGGGAGGGATGGGGAGATACAGACGGGGAGGGATGGGGAGACACAGACAGGGAGGGATGGGGAGACACAGACAGGGAGGGATGGGGGAGACACAGACAGGGAGGGATGGGGGAGACACAGACGGGGAGGGATGGGGGAGACACAGACGGGGAGGGATGGGGGAGACACAGACGGGGAGGGATGGGGGACACACAGACAGGGAGGGATGGGGAGACACAGACGGGGAGGGATGGGGGAGACACAGACAGGGAGGGATGGGGAGACACAGACGGGGAGGGATGGGGAGACACAGACAGGGAGGGATGGGGAGACACAGACAGGGAGGGATGGGGGAGACACAGACAGGGAGAGATGGGGAGACACAGACAGGGAGGGATGGGGGAGACACAGACAGGGAGGGATGGGGAGACACAGACAGGGAGGGACGGGGGAGACACAGACAGGGAGGGACGGGGGAGACACAGACGGGGAGGGATGGGGAGACACAGACGGGGAGGGATGGGGGAGACACAGACGGGGAGGGATGGGGGAGACACATACAGGGAGGGATGGGGAGACACAGACGGGGAGGGATGGGGAGACACAGACAGGGAGGGATGGGGAGACACAGACAGGGAGGGATGGGGAGACACAGACAGGGAGGGATGGGGGAGACACAGACAGGGAGGGATGGGGGAGACACAGACAGGGAGGGATGGGGAGACACAGACAGGGAGGGATGGGGGAGACACAGACGGGGAGGGATGGGGGAGACACAGACAGGGAGGGATGGGGGAGACACAGACAGGGAGGGATGGGGAGACACAGACAGGGAGGGATGGGGGAGACACAGACAGGGAGGGATGGGGGAGACACAGACGGGGAGGGATGGGGGAGACACAGACAGGGAGGGATGGGGGAGACACAGACAGGGAGGGATGGGGAGACACAGACGGGGAGGGATGGGGAGACACAGACGGGGAGGGATGGGGGAGACACAGACGGGGAGGGATGGGGGAGACACAGACAGGGAGGGATGGGGAGACACAGACGGGGAGGGATGGGGAGATACAGACAGGGAGGGATGGGGAGACACAGACAGGGAGGGATGGGGGAGACACAGACAGGGAGGGATGGGGACACAGACAGGGAGGGATGGGGAGACACAGACAGGGAGGGATGGGGGAGACACAGACGGGGAGGGACGGGGGAGACACAGACGGGGAGGGACGGGGGAGACACAGACGGGGAGGGATGGGGGAGACACAGACGGGGAGGGATGGGGGAGACACAGACAGGGAGGGATGGGGGAGACACAGACGGGGAGGGATGGGGAGACACAGACAGGGAGGGATGGGGGAGACACAGACAGGGAGGGATGGGGAGACACAGACAGGGAGGGATGGGGGAGACACAGACAGGGAGGGATGGGGAGACACAGACGGGGAGGGATGGGGGAGACACAGACAGGGAGGGATGGGGACACAGACAGGGAGGGATGTGGAGACACAGACAGGGAGGGATGGGGAGACAGACAGGGAGGGATGGGGAGACAGACAGGGAGGGATGGGGAGACAGACAGGGAGGGATGGGGGAGACACAGACAGGGAGGGATGGGGGAGACACAGACAGGGAGGGATGGGGGAGACACAGACAGGGAGGGATGGGGAGACACAGACAGGGAGGGATGGGGAGACACAGACAGGGAGGGATGGGGGAGACACAGACAGTGAGGGATGGGGACACACAGACAGGGAGGGATGGGGGAGACACAGACGGGGAGGGATGGGGGAGACACAGACGGGGAGGGATGGGGGAGACACAGACGGGGAGGGATGGGGGAGACACAGACAGGGAGGGATGGGGAGACACAGACAGGGAGGGATGGGGGAGACACAGACAGGGAGGGATGGGGGGAGACACAGACAGGGAGGGATGGGGAGACACAGACAGGGAGGGATGGGGAGACACAGACAGGGAGGGATGGGGAGACACAGACAGGGAGGGATGGGGAGACACAGACAGGGAGGGATGGGGAGACACAGACAGGGAGGGATGGGGAGACACAGACAGGGAGGGATGGGGGAGACACAGACAGGGAGGGATGGGGAGACACAGACGGGGAGGGATGGGGGAGACACAGACGGGGAGGGATGGGGGAGACACAGACAGGGAGGGATGGGGGAGACACAGACGGGGAGGGATGGGGGAGACACAGACGGGGAGGGATGGGGACACAGACAGGGAGGGATGGGGGAGACACAGACAGGGAGCGATGGGGAGACACAGACAGGGAGGAATGAGGAGACACAGACGGGGAGGGATGGGGGAGACACAGACAGGGAGGGATGGGGGAGACACAGACAGGGAGGGATGGGGAGACACAGACAGGGAGGGATGGGGAGACACAGACGGGGAGGGATGGGGGAGACACAGACAGGGAGGGATGGGGGAGACACAGACAGGGAGGGATGGGGAGACACAGACAGGGAGGGATGGGGGAGACACAGACAGGGAGGGATGGGGGAGACACAGACAGGGAGGGATGGGGGAGACACAGACGGGGAGGGATGGGGAGACACAGACGGGAGGGATGGGGAGACACAGACAGGGAGGGATGGGGGAGACACAGACAGGGAGGGATGGGGGAGACACAGACAGGGAGGGATGGGGGGACACACAGACAGGGAGGGATGGGGGAGACACAGACAGGGAGGGATGGGGGAGACACAGACGGGGAGGGATGGGGGAGACACAGACGGGGAGGGATGGGGAGACACAGACAGGGAGGGATGGGGAGACACAGACAGGGAGGGATGGGGGAGACACAGACAGGGAGGGATGGGGAGACACAGACGGGGAGGGATGGGGAGACACAGACGGGGAGGGATGGGGGAGACACAGACGGGGAGGGATGGGGAGACACAGACAGGGAGGGATGGGGAGACACAGACAGGGAGGGATGGGGGAGACACAGACGGGGAGGGATGGGGGAGACACAGACAGGGAGGGATGGGGGAGACACAGACAGGGAGGGATGGGGGAGACACAGACAGGGAGGGATGGGGGAGACACAGACAGGGAGGGAGGGGAGACACAGACAGGGAGGGATGGGGGAGACACAGACAGGGAGGGATGGGGGAGACACAGACAGGGAGGGATGGGGGAGACACAGACGGGGAGGGAGGGGAGACACAGACAGGGAGGGATGGGGACACACAGACAGGGAGGGATGGGGGAGACACAGACAGGGAGGGATGGGGAGACACAGACGGGGAGGGATGGGGGAGACACAGACAGGGAGGGATGGGGGAGACACAGACAGGGAGGGATGGGGGAGACACAGACGGGGAGGGATGGGGGAGACACAGACAGGGAGGGATGGGGAGACACAGACGGGGAGGGATGGGGAGACACAGACGGGGAGGGATGGGGGAGACACAGACAGGGAGGGATGGGGGAGACACAGACGGGGAGGGATGGGGGAGACACAGACAGGGAGGGATGGGGGAGACACAGACAGGGAGGGATGGGGGAGACACAGACAGGGAGGGATGGGGGAGACACAGACAGGGAGGGATGGGGGAGACACAGACAGGGAGGGATGGGGACACACAGACAGGGAGGGATGGGGAGACACAGACAGGGAGGGATGGGGAGACACAGACAGGGAGGGATGGGGGAGACACAGACAGGGAGGGATGGGGACACACAGACGGGGAGGGATGGGGGAGACACAGACGGGGAGGGATGGGGGAGACACAGACAGGGAGGGATGGGGGAGACACAGACAGGGAGGGATGGGGGAGACACAGACGGGGAGGGATGGGGGAGACACAGACAGGGAGGGATGGGGGAGACACAGACAGGGAGGGATGGGGGAGACACAGACAGGGAGGGATGGGGACACACAGACAGGGAGGGATGGGGAGACACAGACAGGGAGGGATGGGGAGACACAGACAGGGAGGGATGGGGAGACACAGACAGGGAGGGATGGGGAGACACAGACAGGGAGGGATGGGGACACACAGACGGGGAGGGATGGGGGAGACACAGACAGGGAGGGATGGGGACACACAGACGGGGAGGGATGGGGGAGACACAGACGGGGAGGGATGGGGGAGACACAGACAGGGAGGGATGGGGGAGACACAGACGGGGAGGGATGGGGGAGACACAGACAGGGAGGGATGGGGACACAGACAGGGAGGGATGGGGGAGACACAGACAGGGAGGGATGGGGAGACACAGACAGGGAGGAATGGGGAGACACAGACGGGGAGGGATGGGGGAGACACAGACAGGGAGGGATGGGGGAGACACAGACAGGGAGGGATGGGGAGACACAGACAGGGAGGGATGGGGAGACACAGACGGGGAGGGATGGGGGAGACACAGACAGGGAGGGATGGGGGAGACACAGACAGGGAGGGATGGGGAGACACAGACAGGGAGGGATGGGGGAGACACAGACAGGGAGGGATGGGGGAGACACAGACAGGGAGGGATGGGGGAGACACAGACGGGGAGGGATGGGGAGACACAGAGAGGGAGGGATGGGGAGACACAGACAGGGACGGATGGGGGAGACACAGACAGGGAGGGAAGGGGGACACACAGACAGGGAGGGATGGGGGGGACACACAGACAGGGAGGGATGGGGGAGACACAGACAGGGAGGGATGGGGGAGACACAGACGGGGAGGGATGGGGGAGACACAGACGGGGAGGGATGGGGAGACACAGACAGGGAGGGATGGGGAGACACAGACAGGGAGGGATGGGGGAGAACACAGACGGGGAGGGATGGGGGAGACACAGACGGGGAGGGATGGGGAGACACAGACAGGGAGGGATGGGGGAGACACAGACGGGGACGGATGGGGGAGACACAGACGGGGAGGGATGGGGGAGACACAGACGGGGAGGGACGGGGGAGACACAGACGGGGAGGGACGGGGGAGACACAGACAGGGAGGGACGGGGGAGACACAGACAGGGAGGGACGGGGGAGACAGACAGGGAGGGATGGGGGAGACACAGACAGGGAGGGATGGGGAGACACAGACAGGGAGGGATGGGGGAGACACAGACAGGGAGGGATGGGGGAGACACAGACGGGGAGGGAAGGGGGAGACACAGACAGGGAGGGATGGGGACACACAGACAGGGAGGGATGGGGAGACACAGACAGGGAGGGATGGGGGAGACACAGACGGGGAGGGATGGGGGAGACACAGACAGGGAGGGATGGGGGAGAAACAGACAGGGAGGGATGGGGGAGACACAGACAGGGAGGGATGGGGGGACACAGACAGGGAGGGATGGGGAGACACAGACGGGGAGGGATGGGGAGACACAGACGGGGAGGGATGGGGGAGACACAGACAGGGAGGGATGGGGGAGACACAGACGGGGAGGGATGGGGGAGACACAGACAGGGAGGGATGGGGGAGACACAGACAGGGAGGGATGGGGAGACACAGACGGGGAGGGATGGGGGAGACACAGACGGGGAGGGATGGGGGAGACACAGACAGGGAGGGATGGGGGAGACACAGACAGGGAGGGATGGGGGAGACACAGACGGGGAGGAATGGGGAGACACAGACGGGGAGGGATGGGGAGACACAGACAGGGAGGGACGGGGGAGACACAGACGGGGAGGGATGGGGAGACACAGACGGGGAGGGATGGGGAGACACAGACGGGGAGGGATGGGGGAGACACAGACGGGGAGGGATGGGGGAGACACAGACAGGGAGGGACGGGGGAGACACAGACGGGGAGGGATGGGGGAGACACAGACAGGGAGGGATGGGGGAGACACAGACAGGGAGGGATGGGGAGACACAGACAGGGAGGGATGGGGGAGATACAGACAGGGAGAGATGGGGAGACACAGACAGGGAGGGATGGGGAGACACAGACAGGGAGGGATGGGGGAGACACAGACAGGGAGGGATGGGGAGACACAGACAGGGAGGGATGGGGACACACAGACAGGGAGGGATGGGGGAGACACAGACAGGGAGGGATGGGGAGACACAGACGGGGAGGGATGGGGGAGACACAGACGGGGACGGATGGGGACACACAGACAGGGAGGGATGGGGGAGACACAGACGGGGAGGGATGGGGGAGACACAGACAGGGAGGGATGGGGGAGACACAGACAGGGAGGGATGGGGGAGACACAGACAGGGAGGGATGGGGAGACACAGACAGGGAGGGATGGGGAGACACAGACAGGGAGGGATGGGGACACACAGACAGGGAGGGATGGGGGAGACACAGACAGGGAGGGATGGGGAGACACAGACGGGGAGGGATGGGGGAGACACAGACGGGGAGGGATGGGGGAGACACAGACGGGGAGGGATGGGGGAGACACAGACGGGGAGGGATGGGGGAGACACAGACGGGGAGGGATGGGGGAGACACAGACGGGGAGGGATGGGGGAGACACAGACGGGGAGGGATGGGGGAGACACAGACGGGGAGGGATGGGGGAGACACAGACGGGGAGGGATGGGGGAGACACAGACGGGGAGGGATGGGGGAGACACAGACAGGGAGGAATGGGGGAGACACAGACAGGGAGGAATGGGGGAGACACAGACAGGGAGGGATGGGGAGACACAGACAGGGAGGGATGGGGGAGACACAGACAGGGAGGGATGGGGGAGACACAGACAGGGAGGGATGGGGGAGACACAGACAGGGAGGGATGGGGAGACACAGACAGGGAGGGATGGGGGAGACACAGACGGGGAGGGATGGGGAGACACAGACGGGGAGGGATGGGGAGACACAGACGGGGAGGGATGGGGGAGACACAGACGGGGAGGGATGGGGGAGACACAGACGGGGAGGGATGGGGGAGACACAGACGGGGAGGGATGGGGGAGACACAGACAGGGAGGGATGGGGAGACACAGACAGGGAGGGATGGGGAGAGACAGACAGGGTGGGATGGGGAGACACAGACAGGGAGGGATGGGGAGACACAGACGGGGAGGGATGGGGAGACACAGACAGGGAGGGATGGGGAGACACAGACAGGGAGGGATGGGGGAGACACAGACAGGGAGGGATGGGGGAGACACAGACAGGGAGGGATGGGGGAGACACAGACGGGGAGGGATGGGGAGACACAGACAGGGAGAGATGGGGACACACAGACGGGGAGGGATGGGGGAGACACAGACAGGGAGGGATAGGGGAGACACAGACAGGGAGGGATGGGGGAGACACGGACAGGGAGGGATGGGGAGACACATACAGGGAGGGATGGGGGAGACACAGACAGGGAGGAATGGGGAGACACAGACGGGGAGGGATGGGGGAGACACAGACGGGGAGGGATGGGGGAGACACAGACAGGGAGGGATGGGGGAGACACAGACGGGGAGGGATGGGGACACAGACGGGGAGGGATGGGGGAGACACAGACGGGGAGGGATGGGGGAGACACAGACGGGGAGGGATGGGGGAGACACAGACAGGGAGGGATGGGGGAGACACAGACGGGGAGGGATGGGGGAGAAACAGACGGGGAGGGAGGGATGGGGGAGACACAGACAGGGAGGGATGGGGGAGACACAGACATGGAGGGATGGGGGAGACACAGACAGGGAGGGATGGGGACACACAGACAGGGAGGGATGGGGACACACAGACGGGGAGGGAAGGGGGAGACACAGACGGGGAGGGATGGGGGAGACACAGACGGGGAGGGATGGGGGAGACACAGACAGGGAGGGATGGGGGAGACACAGACGGGGAGGGATGGGGAGACACAGACAGGGAGGGATGGGGGAGACACAGACAGGGAGGGATGGGGGAGACACAGACAGGGAGGGATGGGGAGACACAGACAGGGAGAGATGGGGAGACACAGACGGGGAGGGATGGGGAGACACAGACAGGGAGGGATGGGGGAGACACAGACAGGGAGGAATGGGGAGACACAGACGGGGAGGGATGGGGGAGACACAGACGGGGAGGGATGGGGGAGACACAGACAGGGAGGTATGGGGAGACACAGACGGGGAGGGATGGGGGAGACACAGACGGGGAGGGATGGGGGAGACACAGACGGGGAGGGATGGGGGAGACACAGACAGGGAGGGATGGGGGAGACACAGACGGGGAGGAATGGGGGAGACACAGACAGGGAGGGATGGGGAGACACAGACAGGGAGGGATGGGGGACACACAGACAGGGAGGGATGGGGGAGACACAGACGGGGAGGGATGGGGGAGACACAGACGGGGAGAGATGGGGAGACACAGACGGGGAGGGATGGGGAGACACAGACAGGGAGGGATGGGGGAGACACAGACAGGGAGGGATGGGGGAGACACAGACAGGGAGGGATGGGGGAGACACAGACAGGGAGGGATGGGGACACACAGACAGGGAGGGATGGGGGAGACACAGACAGGGAGGGATGGGGGAGACACAGACAGGGAGGGATGGGGGAGACACAGACAGGGAGGGACGGGGGAGACACAGACGGGGAGGGATGGGGGAAGACACAGACGGGGAGGGATGGGGGAGACACAGACGGGGAGGGATGGGGGAGACACAGACAGGGAGGGATGGGGAGACACAGACGGGGAGGGATGGGGAGAGACACAGACAGGGAGGGATGGGGAGACACAGACGGGGAGGGATGGGGAGACACAGACAGGGAGGGATGGGGAGACACAGACAGGGAGGGATGGGGAGACACAGACAGGGAGGGATGGGGAGACACAGACAGGGAGAGATGGGGAGACACAGACAGGGAGGGATGGGGAGACACAGACAGGGAGGGATGGGGGAGACACAGACAGGGAGGGATGGGGGAGACACAGACGGGGAGGGATGGGGGAGACACAGACGGGGAGGGATGGGGGAGACACAGACGGGGAGGGATGGGGGAGACACAGACAGGGATGGATGGGGGAGACACAGACAGGGAGGGATGGGGACACACAGACAGGGAGGGATGGGGAGACACAGACAGGGAGGGATGGGGAGACACAGACAGGGAGGGATGGGGAGACACAGACAGGGAGGGATGGGGGAGACACAGACAGGGAGGGATGGGGGGACACAGACAGGGAGGGATGGGGACACACAGACAGGGAGGGATGGGGGAGACACAGACAGGGAGGGATGGGGGAGACACAGACAGGGAGGGATGGGGGAGACACAGACAGGGAGGGATGGGGAGACACAGACAGGGAGGGATGGGGAGACACAGACAGGGAGGGATGGGGAGACACAGACAGGGAGGGATGGGGGAGACACAGACAGGGAGGAATGGGGAGACACAGACGGTGAGGGATGGGGGAGACACAGACGGGGAGGGATGGGGGAGACACAGACAGGGAGGGATGGGGGAGACACAGACGGGGAGGGATGGGGACACACAGACGGGGAGGGATGGGGGAGACACAGACGGGGAGGGATGGGGGAGACACAGACGGGGAGTGATGGGGGAGACACAGACAGGGAGGGATGGGGGAGACACAGACGGGGAGGGATGGGGGAGACACAGACAGGGAGGGATGGGGGAGACACAGACAGGGAGGGATGGGGGAGACACAGACAGGGAGGGATGGGGGAGACACAGACAGGGAGGGATGGGGGAGACACAGACAGGGAGGGATGGGGACACACAGACGGGGAGGGATGGGGGAGACACAGACGGGGAGGGATGGGGGAGACACAGACGGGGAGGGATGGGGGAGACACAGACAGGGAGGGATGGGGGAGACACAGACGGGGAGGGATGGGGAGACACAGACAGGGAGGGATGGGGGAGACACAGACAGGGAGGGATGGGGGAGACACAGACAGGGAGGGATGGGGGAGACACAGACAGGGAGGGATGGGGGAGACACAGACAGGGAGGGATGGGGAGACACAGACGGGGAGGGATGGGGGAGACACAGACAGGGGGAGGGATGGGGGAGACACAGACGGGGAGGGATGGGGGAGACACAGACGGGGAGGGATGGGGGAGACACAGACAGGGAGGGATGGGGGAGACACAGACAGGGAGGTATGGGGACACAGACGGGGAGGTATGGGGGAGACACAGACGGGGAGGGATGGGGGAGACACAGACGGGGAGGGATGGGGGAGACACAGACAGGGAGGGATGGGGGAGACACAGACGGGGAGGAATGGGGGAGACACAGACAGGGAGGGATGGGGAGACACAGACAGGGAGGGATGGGGAGACACAGACAGGGAGGGATGGGGGAGACACAGACAGGGAGGGATGGGGGAGACACAGACGGGGAGGGATGGGGGAGACACAGACAGGGAGGGATGGGGGAGACACAGACGGGGAGGGATGGGGAGACACAGACGGGGAGGGATGGGGGAGACACAGACGGGGAGGGACGGGGGAGACACAGACAGGGAGGGACGGGGGAGACACAGACAGGGAGGGATGGGGGAGACACAGACAGGGAGGGATGGGGGAGACACAGACAGGGAGGGATGGGGAGACACAGACAGGGAGGGATGGGGGAGACACAGACAGGGAGGGATGGGGGAGACACAGACAGGGAGGGATGGGGAGACACAGACAGGGAGGGATGGGGGAGACACAGACAGGGAGGGATGGGGAGACACAGACGGGGAGGGATGGGGGACACACAGACGGGGACGGATGGGGACACACAGACAGGGAGGGATGGGGGAGACACAGACGGGGAGGGATGGGGGAGACACAGACAGGGAGGGATGGGGGAGACACAGACAGGGAGGGATGGGGGAGACACAGACAGGGAGGGATGGGGAGACACAGACAGGGAGGGATGGGGAGACACAGACAGGGAGGGATGGGGAGACACAGACGGGGAGGGATGGGGGAGACACAGACGGGGAGGGATGGGGAGACACAGACGGGGAGGGATGGGGGAGACACAGACAGGGAGGGATGGGGGAGACACAGACGGGGAGGGATGGGGGAGACACAGACGGGGAGGGATGGGGGAGACACAGACACAGGGGAGAGATGGGGGAGACACAGACGGGGAGGGATGGGGAAGACACAGACGGGGAGGGATGGGGGAGACACAGACAGGGAGGGATGGGGGACACACAGACAGGGAGGGATGGGGGAGACACAGACGGGGAGGGATGGGGGAGACACAGACGGGGAGGGATGGGGAGACACAGACGGGGAGGGATGGGGAGACACAGACGGGGAGGGATGGGGGAGACACAGACAGGGAGGGATGGGGGAGACACAGACAGGGAGGGATGGGGGAGACACAGACAGGGAGGGACGGGGGAGACAGACAGGGAGGGATGGGGGAGACACAGACAGGGAGGGATGGGGGAGACACAGACAGGGAGGGATGGGGGAGACACAGACGGGGAGGGATGGGGAAGACACAGACGGGGAGGGATGGGGGAGACACAGACAGGGAGGGATGGGGAAGACACAGACAGGGAGGGATGGGGGAGACACAGACGGGGAGGGATGGGGAGACACAGACAGGGAGGGATGGGGAGACACAGACGGGGAGGAATGGGGAGACACAGACAGGGAGGGATGGGGGAGACACAGACAGGGAGGGATGGGGAGACACAGACAGGGAGGGATGGGGGAGACACAGACAGGGAGGGATGGGGGAGACACAGACAGGGAGGGATGGGGGAGACACAGACAGGGAGGGATGGGGAGACACAGACAGGGAGGGATGGGGGAGACACAGACAGGGAGGGATGGGGAGACACAGACAGGGAGGGATGGGGGAGACACAGACGGGGAGGGATGGGGAGACACAGACAGGGAGGGATGGGGAGACACAGACAGGGAGGGATGGGGGAGACACAGACAGGGAGGGATGGGGAGACACAGACGGGGAGGGATGGGGAGACACAGACAGGGAGGGATGGGGAGACACAGACAGGGAGGGATGGGGAGACACAGACAGGGAGGGATGGGGAGACACAGACAGGGAGGGATGGGGGAGACACAGACAGGGAGGGATGGGGGAGACACAGACAGGGAGGGATGGGGAGACACAGACAGGGAGGGATGGGGAGACACAGACAGGGAGGGATGGGGGAGACACAGACAGGGAGGGATGGGGGAGACACAGACAGGGAGGGATGGGGGAGACACAGACAGGGAGGGATGGGGGAGACACAGACGGGGAGGGATGGGGAGACACAGACAGGGAGAGATGGGGACACACAGACGGGGAGGGATGGGGGAGACACAGACAGGGAGGGATGGGGGAGACACGGACAGGGAGGGATGGGGAGACACAGACAGGGAGGGATGGGGAGACACAGACAGGGAGGGATGGGGAGACACAGACAGGGAGGGATGGGGAGACACAGACAGGGAGAGATGGGGAGACACAGACAGGGAGGGATGGGGGAGACACAGACAGGGAGGGATGGGGGAGACACAGACAGGGAGGGATGGGGGAGACACAGACAGGGAGGGATGGGGAGACACAGACAGGGAGGGATGGGGGAGACACAGACAGGGAGGGATGGGGGAGACACAGACAGGGAGGGATGGGGAGACACAGACAGGGAGGGATGGGGAGACACAGACAGGGAGGGATGGGGGAGACACAGACAGGGAGGGATGGGGGGACACAGACAGGGAGGGATGGGGACACACAGACAGGGAGGGATGGGGGAGACACAGACAGGGAGGGATGGGGGAGACACAGACAGGGAGGGATGGGGGAGACACAGACAGGGAGGGATGGGGAGACACAGACAGGGAGGGATGGGGAGACACAGACAGGGAGGGATGGGGAGACACAGACAGGGAGGGATGGGGGAGACACAGACAGGGAGGAATGGGGAGACACAGACGGTGAGGGATGGGGGAGACACAGACGGGGAGGGATGGGGGAGACACAGACAGGGAGGGATGGGGGAGACACAGACGGGGAGGGATGGGGACACAGACGGGGAGGGATGGGGGAGACACAGACGGGGAGGGATGGGGGAGACACAGACGGGGAGTGATGGGGGAGACACAGACAGGGAGGGATGGGGGAGACACAGACGGGGAGGGATGGGGGAGACACAGACGGGGAGGGATGGGGGAGACACAGACAGGGAGGGATGGGGGAGACACAGACAGGGAGGGATGGGGGAGACACAGACAGGGAGGGATGGGGACACACAGACAGGGAGGGATGGTGACACACAGACGGGGAGGGAAGGGGGAGACACAGACGGGGAGGGATGGGGGAGACACAGACGGGGAGGGATGGGGGAGACACAGACAGGGAGGGATGGGGGAGACACAGACGGGGAGGGATGGGGAGACACAGACAGGGAGGGATGGGGGAGACACAGACAGGGAGGGATGGGGGAGACACAGACAGGGAGGGATGGGGGAGACACAGACAGGGAGGGATGGGGAGACACAGACAGGGAGAGATGGGGAGACACAGACGGGGAGGGATGGGGGAGACACAGACAGGGAGGGATGGGGGAGACACAGACAGGGAGGAATGGGGAGACACAGACGGGGAGGGATGGGGGAGACACAGACGGGGAGGGATGGGGGAGACACAGACAGGGAGGGATGGGGGAGACACAGACAGGGAGGGATGGGGGAGACACAGACGGGGAGGTATGGGAACACAGACGGGGAGGGATGGGGGAGACACAGACGGGGAGGGATGGGGGAGACACAGACGGGGAGGGATGGGGGAGACACAGACAGGGAGGGATGGGGGAGACACAGACAGGGAGGGATGGGGGAGACACAGACGGGGAGGGATGGGGGAGACACAGACAGGGAGGGATGGGGAGACACAGACAGGGAGGGATGGGGAGACACAGACAGGGAGGGATGGGGAGACACAGACAGGGAGGGATGGGGGAGACACAGACGGGGAGGGATGGGGGAGACACAGACAGGGAGGGATGGGGGAGACACAGACGGGGAGGGATGGGGAAGACACAGACGGGGAGGGACGGGGGAGACACAGACAGGGAGGGATGGGGGAGACACAGACAGGGAGGGATGGGGGAGACACAGACAGGGAGGGATGGGGAGACACAGACGGGGAGGGATGGGGAGACACAGACAGGGAGGGATGGGGAGACACAGACCCGGAGGAATGGGGAGACACAGACAGGGAGGGATGGGGGAGACACAGACCGGGAGGGATGGGGAGACACAGACAGGGAGAGATGGGGACACACAGACGGGGAGGGATGGGGGAGACACAGACAGGGAGGGATAGGGGAGACACAGACAGGGAGGGATGGGGGAGACACAGACAGGGAGGGATGGGGGAGACACAGACAGGGAGAGATGGGGAGACACAGACGGGGAGGGATGGGGAGACACAGACGGGGAGGGATGGGGGAGACACAGACAGGGAGGGATGGGGAGACACAGACGGGGAGGGATGGGGGAGACACAGACAGGGAGGGATGGGGGAGACACAGACGGGGAGGGATGGGGGAGACAGACAGGGAGGGGTGGGGGAGACACAGACGGGGAGGGATGGGGAGACACAGACAGGGAGGGATGGGGGAGACACAGACAGGGAGGGACGGGGGAGACACAGACGGGGAGGGATGGGGGAGACACAGACAGGGAGGGATGGGGGAGACACAGACGGGGAGGGATGGGGAGACACAGACAGGGAGGGATGGGGGAGACACAGACAGGGAGGGATGGGGGAGACACAGACAGGGAGGGATGGGGGAGACACAGACGGGGAGGGATGGGGGAGACACAGACAGGGAGGGATGGGGAGACACAGACAGGGAGGGATGGGGAGACACAGACAGGGAGGGATGGGGAGACACAGACAGGGAGGGATGGGGGAGACACAGACGGGGAGGGATGGGGGAGACACAGACAGGGAGGGATGGGGGAGACACAGACGGGGAGGGATGGGGAAGACACAGACGGGGAGGGACGGGGGAGACACAGACAGGGAGGGATGGGGGAGACACAGACAGGGAGGGATGGGGGAGACACAGACAGGGAGGGATGGGGAGACACAGACGGGGAGGGATGGGGAGACACAGACAGGGAGGGATGGGGAGACACAGACCCGGAGGAATGGGGAGACACAGACAGGGAGGGATGGGGAGACACAGACGGGGAGGGATGGGGAGACACAGACAGGGAGAGATGGGGACACACAGACGGGGAGGGATGGGGGAGACACAGACAGGGAGGGATAGGGGAGACACAGACAGGGAGGGATGGGGGAGACACAGACAGGGAGGGATGGGGGAGACACAGACAGGGAGAGATGGGGAGACACAGACGGGGAGGGATGGGGAGACACAGACGGGGAGGGATGGGGGAGACACAGACAGGGAGGGATGGGGAGACACAGACGGGGAGGGATGGGGGAGACACAGACAGGGAGGGATGGGGGAGACACAGACGGGGAGGGATGGGGGAGACAGACAGGGAGGGGTGGGGGAGACACAGACGGGGAGGGATGGGGAGACACAGACAGGGAGGGATGGGGAGACACAGACAGGGAGGGACGGGGGAGACACAGACGGGGAGGGATGGGGGAGACACAGACAGGGAGGGATGGGGGAGACACAGACGGGGAGGGATGGGGAGACACAGACAGGGAGGGATGGGGGAGACACAGACAGGGAGGGATGGGGAGACACAGACGGGGAGGGAAGGGGAGACACAGACAGGGAGGGATGGGGGAGACACAGACGGGGAGGGATGGGGAGACACAGACAGGGAGGGATGGGGACACACAGACAGGGAGGGATGGGGACACACAGACAGGGAGAGATGGGGAGACACAGACAGGGAGGGATGGGGAGACACAGACAGACAGGGATGGGGGAGACACAGACAGGGAGGGATGGGGACACACAGACAGGGAGGGATGGGGAGACACAGACAGGGAGGGATGGGGGAGACACAGACAGGGAGGGATGGGGGGACACAGACAGGGAGGGATGGGGGACACACAGACAGGGAGGGATGGGGGAGACACAGACGGGGAGGGACGGGGGAGACACAGACAGGGAGGGATGGGGAGACACAGACAGGGAGGGATGGGGAGACACAGACAGGGAGGGATGGGGGAGACACAGACAGGGAGGGATGGGGAGACACAGACAGGGAGGGATGGGGGAGACACAGACAGGGAGGGATGGGGAGACACAGACAGGGAGGGATGGGGGAGACACAGACAGGGAGGAATGGGGAGACACAGACGGGGAGGGATGGGGGAGGCACAGACAGGGAGGGATGGGGGAGACACAGACAGGGAGGGATGGGGGAGACACAGACGGGGAGGGATGGGGGAGACACAGACGGGGAGGGATGGGGGAGACACAGACGGGGAGGGATGGGGGAGACACAGACGGGGAGGGATGGGGGAGACACAGACAGGGAGGGATGGGGGAGACACAGACAGGGAAGGATGGGGGAGACACAGACAGGGAGGGATGGGGGAGACACAGACGGGGAGGGATGGGGGAGACACAGACGGGGAGGGATGGGGGAGACACAGACGGGGAGGGATGGGGGAGACACAGACAGGGAGGGATGGGGACACACAGACAGGGAGGGATGGGGACACACAGACGGGGAGGGAAGGGGGAGACACAGACAGGGAGGGATGGGGGAGACACAGACAGGGAGGGATGGGGGAGACACAGACAGGGAGGGATGGGGGAGACACAGACGGGGAGGGATGGGGGAGACACAGACAGGGAGGGATGGGGAGACACAGACAGGGAGGGATGGGGAGACACAGACAGGGAGGGATGGGGGAGACACAGACGGGGAGGGATGGGGGAGACACAGACAGGGAGGGATGGGGGAGACACAGACGGGGAGGGATGGGGAGACACAGACAGGGAGGGATGGGGGAGACACAGACAGGGAGGGATGGGGTAGACACAGACAGGGAGGGATGGGGGAGACACAGACGGGGAGGGATGGGGGAGACACAGACAGGGAGGGATGGGGGAGACACAGACAGGGAGGGATGGGGAGACACAGACAGGGAGGGATGGGGAGACACAGACGGGGAGGGATGGGGGAGACACAGACGGGGAGGGATGGGGGAGACACAGACGGGGAGGGATGGGGACACACAGACAGGGAGGGATGGGGGAGACACAGACGGGGAGGGATGGGGAGACACAGACAGGGAGGGATGGGGGAGACACAGACAGGGAGGGATGGGGGAGACACAGACAGGGAGGGATGGGGAGACACAGACGGGGAGGGATGGGGGAGACACAGACAGGGAGGGATGGGGAGACACAGACAGGGAGGGATGGGGGAGACACAGACGGGGAGGGATGGGGAGACACAGACGGGGAGGGATGGGGGAGACACAGACAGGGAGGGATGGGGGAGACACAGACAGGGAGGGATGGGGAGACACAGACAGGGAGGGATGGGGAGACACAGACAGGGAGGGATGGGGGAGACACAGACGGGGAGGGATGGGGGAGACACAGACAGGGAGGGATGGGGAGACACAGACGGGGAGGGATGGGGAGACACAGACGGGGAGGGATGGGGGAGACACAGACAGGGAGGGATGGGGAGACACAGACAGGGAGAGATGGGGAGACACAGACAGGGAGGGATGGGGAGACACAGACGGGGAGGGATGGGGGAGACACAGACAGGGAGAGATGGGGAGACACAGACGGGGAGGGATGGGGAGACACAGACAGGGAGGGATGGGGGAGACACAGACAGGGAGGAATGGGGAGACACAGACAGGGAGGGATGGGGAGACACAGACAGGGAGGGATGGGGGAGACACAGACGGGGAGGAATGGGGAGACACAGACGGGGAGGGATGGGGGAGACACAGACAGGGAGGGATGGGGGACACACAGACAGGGAGGGATGGGGAGACACAGACAGGGAGGGATGGGGAGACACAGACAGGGAGGGATGGGGAGACACAGACAGGGAGGGATGGGGAGACACAGACAGGGAGGGATGGGGAGACACAGACAGGGAGGGACGGGGGAGACACAGACGGGGAGGGATGGGGGAGACACAGACAGGGAGGGATGGGGAGACACACAGACGGGGAGGGATGGGGAGACACAGACAGGGAGGGATGGGGAGACTCAGACAGGGAGGGATGGGGAGACACAGACAGGGAGGGATGGGGAGACACAGACAGGGAGGGACGGGGAGACACAGACGGGGAGGGATGGGGGAGACACAGACAGGGAGGGATGGGGAGACACAGACAGGGAGGGATGGGGAGACACAGACAGGGAGGGATGGGGGAGACACAGACAGGGAGGGATGGGGGAGACACAGACAGGGAGGGATGGGGGACACACAGACAGGGAGGGATGGGGGAGACACAGACAGGGAGGGATGGGGGAGACACAGACAGGGAGGGATGGGGGAGACACAGACGGGGAGGGATGGGGAGACACAGACAGGGAGGGATGGGGGAGACACAGACGGGGAGGAATGGGGAGACACAGACAGGGAGGGATGGGGGAGACACAGACAGGGAGGGATGGGGACACACAGACAGGGAGGGATGGGGAGACACAGACAGGGAGGAATGGGGAGACACAGACAGGGAGGAATGGGGAGACACAGACAGGGAGGGATGGGGGAGACACAGACAGGGAGGGATGGGGGAGACACAGACGGGGAGGGATGGGGGAGACACAGACAGGGAGGGATGGGGAGACACAGACAGGGAGGGATGGGGGAGACACAGACAGGGAGGGATGGGGAGACACAGACAGGGAGGGATGGGGGAGACACAGACAGGGAGGGATGGGGGAGACACAGACGGGGAGGGATGGGGGAGACACAGACGGGGAGGGATGGGGGAGACACAGACAGGGAGGGATGGGGGAGACACAGACAGGGAGGGATGGGGGAGACACAGACAGGGAGGGATGGGGGAGACACAGACAGGGACGGATGGGGGAGACACAGACAGGGAGGGGTGTTGTCCCACATACCAGCCGGGCCCTCTGCCTCTGTCGGCGCTTCGAGGTGACGTACAGGTAGACTGGTTTCCCCAGCAGGAGGACGGGGATACAGAGAATGGCCAGGGCCACCAGCACGTCCTGGACTTTGTCCTGGAGGGTGGGGAAAGAGGCACCCGCGACAGGCAGAGTGAGTTTCCAGCACCGCGATACCCTCACCTCCCTGAGAGACTCCCTTCCTCCACCGTTCAGCCTACCACTCACTCGACCCCTCCCCAACAGCGTCAAACCCACCTCCTCTCCTCCCCCCTCTCTCCTATCCACTCCTCCCCTCATTTCCACTCCCCCTCCCTCCTCCCCACTCCCTCATCCACGTCCGCTACCTCATCCCCACTCCCCCTCCCTCATCCCTACTCCCCTCCCTCATTTCCACTCCCCCTCCCTCATCCACGTCCCCTCCCTCATCCACGTCCCCTCCCTCCTCCCCACTCCCCCTCGCTTATCCCTACTCCGCTCCCTCATCCCCACTACCTCTCCTTCATTTCCACTCACCCTCCCTCATCCACGTCCGCTACCTCATCCCCACTCCCCCTCCCTCATCTCTACTCCCCTCCCTCATTTCCACTCCCCTCCCTCATCCACGTCCCCTCCCTCCTCCCCACTCCCCTCGCTCATCCCTACTCCCCTCCCTCATCCCCACTACCCCTCCTTCATTTCCACTCACCCTCCCTCATCCACGTCCCCTCCTCCTCCCCACTCCCCTCCCTCATCCACGTCCCCTCCCTCATCCCCACTCCCCTCTCTCCTCCCCACTCCCTCATCCACGTCCGCTCCCTCCTCCCCACTCCCCCTCCCTCATCCACGTCCCCTCCCTCCTCCCCACTCCCCCTCCCTCATCCACGTCCCCTCCCTCCTCCCCACGTCCCCTCCCTCCTCCCCCTCCCTCATCCCTACTCCCCTCCCTCATTTCCACTCCCCCTCCCTCATCCACGTCCCCTCCCTCCTCCCCACTCCCCCTCGCTTATCCCTACTCCGCTCCCTCATCCCCACTACCTCTCCTTCATTTCCACTCACCCTCCCTCATCCACGTCCGCTACCTCATCCCCACTCCCCCTCCCTCATCTCTACTCCCCTCCCTCATTTCCACTCCCCCTCCCTCATCCACGTCCCCTCCCTCATCCACGTCCGCTACCTCATCCCCACTCCCCTCCCTCATTTCCACTCCCCTCCCTCATCCACGTCCCCTCCCTCCTCCCCACTCCCCTCGCTCATCCCTACTCCCCTCCCTCATTCCCACTCCCCTCCCTCATCCCCACTACCCCTCCTTCATTTCCACTCACCCTCCCTCATCCACGTCCCCTTCCTCCTCCCCACTCCCCTCCCTCATCCACGTCCCCTCCCTCATCCCCACTCCCCTCTCTCCTCCCCACTCCCTCATCCACGTCCGCTCCCTCATCCACGTCCCCTCCCTCCTCCTCACTCCCCTCCCTCATCCCCACTCCCCCTCCTTCATCCACGTCCCCTCCCTCATCCACGTCCCCTCCCTCATCCCCACTCCTCCTTCCGCTTCCCCACTCCCCTCTCCACTCCCTCATCCACGTCCGCTCCCTCATCCCCACTATCCACGTCCCCTTCCTCCTCCCCACTCCCCTCGCTCATCCCTACTCCCCTCCCTCATTCCCACTCCCCTCCCTCATCCCCACTACCCCTCCTTCATTTCCACTCACCCTCCCTCATCCACGTCCCCTTCCTCCTCCCCACTCCCCTCCCTCATCCACGTCCCCTCCCTCATCCCCACTCCCCTCTCTCCTCCCCACTCCCTCATCCACGTCCGCTCCCTCATCCACGTCCCCTCCCTCCTCCTCACTCCCCTCCCTCATCCCCACTCCCCCTCCTTCATCCACGTCCCCTCCCTCATCCACGTCCGCTACCTCATCCACGTCCCCTCCCTCCTCCCCACTCCCCTCCCTCATCCACGTCCGCTACCTCATCCACGTCCCCTCCCTCCTCCCCACTCACCCTCCCTCATCCACGTCCCCTTCCTCCTCCCCACTCCCCTCCCTCATCCACGTCCCCTCCCTCCTCCCCACTCCCCATCCTTCCCTCCCTCCCATCACTCCCCATCTCCCTCTCCAAACCGTTTCTCTCTCCGTGTCTCTCTCTCTCCCTCCCCGTCCTTCCCTCCCTCCGTGCAGCAACCTGCCCTGCGCCCCGGTGTCGAGGATGGCTTCCGCCTCTCCGTATCGACACCCGCGGGCGCGGCCCCTCTCGGCCTCCAGGAACAGGGGTCTGTTCCTTTCGGCAGTTCCTTGGTACGTTGCTGGGACCGTGCTCCCCCCCCGCGAGAGACTAGATCTAGTATGGCATTCCCCCCACACCCCCTGGTCGGCCTGTCCACATACTGTGATAGGAATCCGTCCTGGACACACTTAACAAACTCTGCCCCATCTAAGCCCCTGGAACGAATCAGGTGCCAATCAATATGAGGGAAGTTAAAGTCACCCACGATAACAACCCTGTTATTTTTGCTCCTTTCCAAAACCTGCCTCCCAATCTGCTCCTCGTTATATGTCAATGGCTCGGATGCTGGAAGTGATGGCTTTGCTGAAAAGGTTGCGGAAGAGTCCTTTGTTTAAACGTTCGTCGGTCCGTGTTGGCAGGAACGTCCCTGACTCCATCACACTGAGCACTGGATCCCCACAAGGCTGTGTGCTTAGCCCGTTGCTGTTTACACTGCTAACACATGACTGTGCAGCCAGATTCCAGGAGAACCTGATCATTAAATCTGCAGACGATACCGCAGTCGTGGGGCTCGTCAGCAAAAATGATGAAACTATGTACAGGGAGGAGGTCAAACACCCAGAGAGCTGGTGCAGGGATGACAACTTGATGTTTAATGTCGCCAAAACCAAGGAGATGATCGTCGATTTCAGACGGTCTCAGCGTGAGCACACACCCCTCAGCATCAGCGGCTCCACAGTGGAGAGAGCGGAAAACATCAAGTTCCTCGGGGTGCAGATCTCGGACAATCCCACCTGGTCCAGGAACACCACTGGGATTGTGAAATGGACCCAGCAGAGATTGCACTCTCTGAGGAAGCTTAAACAAGCATCACTCCCCACTAACATCTTAACTACAGTCTACAGAGGCGTGGTTGAGAGTGTGCTGACCTTTTGCATCACAACCTGGTACTCCAGCTGCAGTTCTGTCGACAAAAAAGCCTTGCAGAGGGTGGTTAGGGGAGCAGAGAAGGTTATTGGGGTCTCCCTACCTTCTGTCCAAGACCTCTTTCAGAGTCGATGCCTCCAGAAGACACGGTACATCGTTAAAGACCCCTCACACCCTCTCCATGAACTGTTTGTTCTTCTGCCATCAGGCAAACGAAACTAAAACCACAAGGCGACTAAACAGGTTCCTCCCACAGGCAGTCAGACTGCTAAATAGCTGCTCTACCCGACTCTGCTTTTGGACACATTTAACTTGCACTGGACACTGAAAACTTGATTTTAACTGACACGTGTCTGTTGTGTTTTACTCTTTATTGTTGTGTTTATTAGTTACCGTTGTGTTGGTTATGTTATGATCGCACTGCCCCTGGGAAACACTGTCTCATTCTGTCCTGTACAGCTGACGTACGGTTAGAATGACAGTAAAGTTTTTTGAATCTTTCAATCTCGAATCTTCTTCTCCTCCTCACTGGTCTATAATTACCCGGACTATCCCTACTACCTTTTTCGAACAAGCAGACAACATTCGCCTCCCTCCAGTCCTCCGGTACCATTCCCGTGGACAACGAGGACATAAAGATCCTAGCCAGAGGCTCAGCAATCTCTTCTCTCGCCTCGTGGAGCAGCCTGGGGAATATTCCGTCAGGCCCCGGGGACTTATCTGTCCTAATTTATTTTAACAACTCCAACACCTCCTCTCCCTTAATATCAACATGCTCCAGAACATAAACTTCACTCATATTGTCCTCACCGTTATCAAGTTCCCTCTCATTGGTGAATAGCGAAGAGAAGTATTCATTGAGGACCTCACTCACTTCCACAGCCTCCAGGCACATCTTCCCACCTTTATCTCTAATTGGTCCTACCTTCACTCCTGTCATCCTTTTGTTCTTCACATAATTGAAGAATGCCTTGGGGTTTTCCTTTACCCTACTTGCCAAGGCCTTCTCATGCCCCCTTCTTGCTCTTCTCAGCTCCTTCTTAAGCTCCTTTCTTGCTTCCCTATATTCCTGAATAGACCCATCTGATCCTTGCTTCCTAAACCTCATGTATGCTGCCTTCTTCCACCTGACTAGATTTTCCACCTCACTTGTCACCCATAGTTCCTTCACCCTACCATTCTTTATCTTCCTCACCAGGACAAATTTATCCCTTACATCCCGCAAGAGATCTCTAAACATCGACCACATGTCCATAGTACATTTCCCTGCAAAAACATCATCCCAATTCACACCCGCAAGTTCTAGCCTAATAGCCTCATAATTTGCACTTCCCCAAATAAAAAAATCCTTTTCCATAATGTGAAATGCAAGGGAGCGGTGGTCACTGTCCCCCAGATGCTCACCCACTGAGAGATCTGTGACCTGACCCGGTTCATTACCTAGTACTAGATCTAGTATGGCATTCCCCCTGCTCGGCCTGTCCACGTACTGTGACAGGAATCCATCCTGGACACACTGAACAAACTCTGCCCCATCTAAACCCTTGGAACTAATCAGGTGCCAATCAATATTAGGGAAGTTAAAGACACCCATGATAACAACCCTGTTATTTCTGCACCTTTCCAAAATCTGCCTCCCAATCTGCTCCTCTGTATCTCTGCTGCTACCAGGGGGCCTATAGAATACCCCCAGTAGAGTAACTGCTCCCTTCCTGTTCCTGACTTCCACCCACACTGACTCAAAAGAGGATCCTGCTGCCTTACCCACCCTGCCTGTCGCTGTGATACCATCCCTCTCCCACCCCGGCGTCTCTCCGCCCCGCCCCGCCTCGCCCCGTACCTGTCCCGTGTAGAGCGGCAGGTTGCTGGGGGAGCTGGTGAAGAGGAACATGTCAATGAAGTGGATGAGGATGCTGGGGGCGTGCCAGGAGTCCGCGGCCGTGTAGGCCACCCACTTGTAGACGATCAGCACCACCAGGTAGCCGAACAGACACAGCAGGAAGAGCAGCTCGGGCAGCAGGGTCAGGGGCAGCGCCCAGCGTCGGCGCAAGTGTCTGCGGGGCGCGGGAGAGAGATGGTGAGAGATGGGGGGCAGAGAGGGGGGGTGAGAGGGGGGGTGGGGGGGGAGAGGGGGGTGAGAGGGGGTGAGAGGGGGTGAGAGGGGGTGAGGGGGGGTGAGGGGGGGTGAGGGGGGGGAGGGGGGAGAGGGGGGAGAGGGGGGGAGAGGGGGGAGAGGGGGGAGAGGGGGAGAGGGGGGAGAGGGGGGAGAGGGGGGAGAGGGGGAGAGAGAGATGGTGAGAGATGGGGGGAGAGAGGGGGGAGAGGGGGGAGAGGGGGGAGGGGGAGGGGGGAGAGGGGGGAGGGGGAGAGGGGGGAGGGGGAGAGGGGGGAGAGGGAGAGGGGGAGAGGGAGAGGGGGGAGGGGGAGAGGGGGGAGGGGGAGAGGGGAGAGGGGGGAGGGGGGAGGGGGGAGGGGGAGGGGGGAGGGGGGAGGGGGGAGGGGGGAGGGGGGAGTGGGGAGGGGGGAGGGGAGAGGGGGAGAGGGGGAGAGGGGGAGAGGGGGAGAGGGGGAGAGGGGGAGGAGGGGGAGGAGGGGGAGGAGGGGGAGGAGGGGGGAGAGGGGGGGGAGAGGGGGAGGGGGGAGGCGGGGGAAGGGGAAGGGGGGAAGGGGGAGGAAGGGGAAGGGGGAGGAAGGGGAAGGGGAGGAAGGGGGAAGGGGAGGAAGGGGGAAGGGGAGGAAGGGGGAAGGGGGAGGAAGGGGGAAGGGGAGGAAGGGGGAAGGGGAGGAAGGGGGGAAGGGGAGGAAGGGGGGAAGGGGAGGAAGGGGGGGAAGGGGAGGAAGGGGGGGAAGGGGAGGAAGGGGGGGAAGGGGAGGAAGGGGGGGAAGGGGAGGAAGGGGGAAGGGGAGGAAGGGGGAAGGGGGAGGAAGGGGGAAGGGGGAGGAAGGGGAAGGGGAGGAAGGGGAAGGGGAGGAAGGGGGAAGGGGGAGGAAGGGGGAAGGGGGAGGAAGGGGGAAGGGGGAGGAAGGGGGAAGGGGGAGGAAGGGGGAAGGGGGAGGAAGGGGGAGGGGGAGGAAGGGGGAGGGGGAGGAAGGGGGAGGGGGAGGAAGGGGGAGGGGGAGGAAGGGGGAGGGGGAGGGGGAGGAAGGGGAAGGGGAGGAAGGGGAAGGGGAGGAAGGGGGAGGAAGGGGGAAGGGGGAGGAAGGGGGAAGTGGGAGGAAGGGGGAAGGGGGAGGAAGGGGGAAGGGGAGGAAGGGGGAAGGGGGGGAAAGGGGGAAGGGGGGAGGAAGGGGAAGGGGGAGGAAGGGGGAAGGGGGAGGAAGGGGGAAGGGGAGGAGGGGGAAGGGGAGGAAGGGGAAGGGGAGGAAGGGGGAGGGGAGGAAGGGGGAGGGGAGGAAGGGGGAAGGGGAGGAAGGGGGAAGGGGAGGAAGGGGGAAGGGGAGGAAGGGGGAAGGGGGAGGAAGGGGGAAGGGGGAGGAAGGGGAAGGGGGAGGAAGGGGAAGGGGGAGGAAGGGGAAGGGGGAGGAAGGGGGAAGGGGAGGAGGGGGAAGGGGAGGAGGGGGAAGGGGAGGAGGGGGAAGGGGAGGAAGGGGAAGGGGAGGAAGGGGAAGGGGAGGAAGGGGAAGGGGAGGAAGGGGAAGGGGAGGAAGGGGAAGGGGAGGAAGGGGAAGGGGAGGAAGGGGAAGGGGAGGAAGGGGAAGGGGAGGAAGGGGGAGGAAGGGGGAGGAAGGGGGAAGGGGGAGGAAGGGGGAGGAAGGGGGGGAAGGAGGAAGGGGGGAAGGGGGAAGGGAAGGAAGGGGAAGGAAGGGGGAAGGGGAGGAAGGGGGAGGGGGAGGAAGGGGGAGGGGGAGGAAGGGGGAGGGGGAGGAAGGGGGAGGGGGAGGAAGGGGAAGGGGGAGGAAGGGGAAGGGGGAGGAAGGGGAAGGGGGAGGAAGGGGAAGGGGAAGGGGGGGAAGGGGAAGGGGTAGGGGGAAGGGGGAGGAAGTGGAAGGGGTAGGGGGGAAGGGGGAGGGGGGAGGAAGGGGAAGGGGGAGGGGAGGAAGGGGAAGGGGGGAAGGGGAAGGGGGGGAAGGGGGAGGAAGGGGAAGGGGAGGAAGTGGGAGGAAGGGGGAAGGGGGAGGAATGGGGAAGGGGGAGGAATGGGGAAGGGGGAGGAATGGGGAGGAAAGGGAAGGGAAGGAAGGGGGAGGGGGAGGAAGGGGGAGGAAGGGGGAGGGGGAGGAAGGGGGAGGGGGGGAAGGGGGAGGGGGGGAAGGGGGAGGGGGGGAAGGGGGAGGGGGAGGAAGGGGGAGGGGGAGGGGGAGGAAGGGGGAGGGGGAGGAAGGGGAAGGGGAGGAAGGGGAAGGGGGAGGAAGGGGAAGGGGAGGAAGGGGAAGGGGGAGGAAGGGGAAGGGGGAGGAAGGGGAAGGGGAAGGGGGGGAAGGGGGAGGAAGGGGAAGGGGGAGGAAGGGGAAGGGGAGGAAGGGGAAGGGGAGGAAGGGGAAGGGGAGGAAGGGGAAGGGGAGGAAGGAGAAGGGGAGGAAGGGGGAGGAAGGGGGAAGGGGGAGGAAGGGGGAAGGGGGAGGAAGGGGGAAGGGGGAGGAAGGGGGAAGGGGGAGGAAGGGGAAGGGGAGGAAGGGGAAGGGGAGGAAGGGGAAGGGGTAGGGGGGAAGGGGGAGGAAGGGGAAGGGGTAGGGGGAAGGGGGAGGAAGTGGAAGGGGTAGGGGGGGAAGGGGGAGGGGGGAGGGGGAGGGAGTGGGGGAGGGGGAGGGAGTGGGGGAGGGGGAGGGGGGAGGGGGAGGGGGGAGGGAGTGGGGGAGGGACAGAGAGGGAAACACCAGCTCGGGGAGCAGGACCAGAGGGAGGGCCCAGCGTCCGCGGAAGTGTCTGCCAGGATTGTGGGGGGGGGGGGTGGAACAGAAAGAGAGACAGAGACAGGGGAGGGGGCGGGCGGGAGAAGGGAGAGCGAG